>NC_048424.1:6167158-6204784 GCF_013103735.1 Etheostoma cragini | reverse complement strand
AGTATGTTGAAAAAGATCATAATACAGTATGTCAAAAAAGTCACAAATAAGTCACAATATGGTATGTCAAAATAAGTCTTGAAAAGACAAAGTATTGCATGTCCAAATAAGTCATAAAAGGTTCATAGCATAGTCTGTTGAAAAGAAAGTCAATATAGTATGTAGGAAAAAAGTCACAGTAGAGTGGAATGTTGAAAAGAAGTCATAAAAAAGTCACAATACAGTATGTCAAAAAAATCTTGTAAAAAGTCATAGTATATTCTGCCAAAAAAACGACATAAAACATTCGTATTTTAGTATGTTGGAAAAATTTTAAATGTCAATATGTTATGTTAAAAAATATCACAAGGTCGTAGTATAATATGTAAAAAAAAGTCCCATAAAAGTCTTAGTATAGCACGTCGAAAAATCATAAAAATATTCATAGTATAGTATGTCTAATAAAGTCCTAATATAATGTGCTGAAAGAAGTACCATAAAAAACTCATAGAATAGTATGTAAAAAGTCGTAAATTCACAGTTTAGTATGTCAAAAAGGTCATAGAATAGTATGTCAAAAAAAGTCCAAAAAAGTCACACAAAAATTATAGTATAGTATGTCAAAAAAAGCCATAGTATAGTTTCTCGAAAGAATTATAAAAAGTCATAGTATAGTATGTTGGGTTAAAGTCACAACAAATGCATAATATCGTATGTTAAGAAAAGTCACAGTATGTTGAACAAATCATAGTATAGTTTGTTGAATAATATCAAAAGTCAAAGTATATTTTAGAAAAAGTTAAAAAGTCATACTATGGTTTGTCGAAAAAGTCACAGTATGGTATGTCAAAAAAAGTCACAAATGATTCATAGTATAGTATGTTGAAAAAAAGGCATAGACGTCATAGTAAAGTATGTCGAAAGAGCCATAAAAAACATAATAAAGTTGAAAAAAGTCATAGTATAATATGTCAAAAAAGTCTCAAACAAGTAACAGTATAGTAGATTGAAAAAAGCCATACAAAATGCTTAGCAGAGTATATTGAAAAAGTCACAAATAAGTCACAATATAGTATGTAAAAAAAGTGATAGTACAGTATGTTGAAAAAATCCATAAAAAAGTCATAGTATAGTATGTCAAAAAGTCTCAGATAGGTAATAGTATGGTATGTTTAAAAAAGCCATTCAAAATGAATAGCATAGTATATTGAAAAAAAATCATAAATAGGACCCAGTATGTCGAAAAAGGTCATAGTATAGTGTGTCAAAACAATTCATAGCATAGTATGTTGAAAAGTCACAAAAAAGTCACAAAATAGTATGTAAAAAAGGTCAGAGAAGAGTACATCGAAAGAAGTCTTAAAAAGTCATAGTATAGTATGTTAAAAAATGTCATGAAAAATTCATAGTATAGTATGTCAAAAAACATCATAATATAGTATGTTGAAAAATGTCAAATAAAGTCTAGAATGTCAATAAAGTCCCAAATAAGTCACAATATAGTATACATATTGTATAGTATTATATAGTATAGTATACACAACATATAATAAAGGCAAGTTTGTGACATCAATCGATTTTAGGGAAGGTAGTTCAAATGTCATATGATCAGAAATAACAACTACATTTTGACATTATTCATTTTTTAAGCCTTAAGAGGTCAAAGTATTTTTTTTGTAACAATGCAATAGTTTTCTATCAAAAACCTTATTTTTTTTATTGTTTTGACGACTTAAAAAAAGTATTTTACAACATTGACACGTTTTCAATTGTTGGGCACAACCCCTATACTATTAACGGGTGTAAATTGGAACCTTACTATAATTTAATATTCCAACACAACTTTGAGTCTGTTATTAGAATAATTTTGTATGTTCTTTTTTCGTACATTATTGTATTTCATCAGTATTTAATTATTGTGTTTTGTTGGTACATTTTAAACTCAAGTATGGAACGGTCGATCACTGCTGATAACAAACCGAGCCTACAAGTCAGTATTCAGGGACACATTACCCAGAGAGCCTGCCACTGTAAGAGTATCAGAAACATGGCGGAAAGCGAGTTGAACGTTGACAGCCTCATCTCTCGACTACTGGAAGGTAACATTGCGATAATTTGTCAGGAATTGACTAAATGTGCGCTCTTGTTTTTAACCGGTAACTTCACGATACGTTAAAAAACATTTTACCATTTTGTGTTCTTAGCTAACAGTAGTGTTCACCACCAATCCGTAAGCTAGCGTTAACCGTCGCGTTAAAAGCTCTCTGCTCCAGAAAGAATATAGACGTTAGCACTTGTTATTGTGGTTTTACAGGCCCCTGTGAATGTAGCTACCTATTCGGTAATGTTGGATTGTTAGTTAATATTAGTCGTGGCACTGTACGTTAAAAGGGATAGTGGCGTAAAAATAAGCCAGATAGAACGCTAGCTAGCTATGTTAACTGGTGATAGCTAACTTAACGGTGACGTTAAAACAGCTCAACTAGATATGTGGCAGTCCGGGCAGGCTGGCTAGAGTTCTTCATTAAAAACATAATGCAATGGAAGGAGAAAGAACCGTGCAATTCTGTGGTTGCTAAGTAACATTAACTGTTATCGTTGGCAAGGCAGGTAGCTAGAAACTCAGCTACCACCCGGACACGCCCCCTTACATAGGAAACACTAAAGCCTGCATAACTTATTTGGGCTAACGTTACATATCTGGCAAATTTCTCGGATTAAGATTTCGTTTTGGCCAATTAAAAATGGTTAAAAGTAAAGAGTGTTTAACTCAAATGGCACGTATGTCATGTTTGGACTAGGAATATAGGATAAACTGGAGATTTGCTGATTCACACAATTCTGATAACAAATGTAAAACCAAACAATTTCTGAAAACACCACCACATCTTATAATTGTTTTTATTATAACAAATTCCAGTTGTACTGCAAATATAATCATTTCAAAACTGCAAAACAACTTTAATTAAAAATAGAATTGAAGGATTTTAAATCATATTTGTGTATCATATGTACTATTTTCATCAGTATTTAATATTATTCATATTAATGTAAGCATTTGACATCTATCTCTCAATGGTGTGTATGTATATATACACACACACACACACACACACACACACACACACACACACACACACACACACACACACAGGCCAAAAGTTTGAACACCTTCTCATTTAATGTGTTTCTTTTATTTTCATGACTATTTACATTGTAGATTATCACTGAAGGCATCAAAACTATGAATGAACACATATGGAATAATGCACTTAACAAAAAGTGTGAGAAAACTGAAAACATGTCTTACATCCTAGTTTCTTCAAAGTAGCCCCCCTTTTCTTTTTTGATAGTGCTGTAAACCCGTGGTGTTCTCTCAATGAGCTCCATGAGGTAATGGTTTTCACTTCACAGGTGGGCCTTGTCAGGGTTAATTAGTGGAATTTCTTGCCTTAGTAATGGAGTTGGGACCATCAGTTGTGTTGTGCAGAAGTCAGGTTGATACACAGCCAACAGCCATATTGGACAACTGTTGGAATTCATATTATGGCAAGAACCAATCAGCTAAGTAAAGAGAAAAAAGTGGGCATCATTACTTTAAGAAATGAAGGTCAGTCGGTCTGGAAAATTGCAAAAACTTTGAATGTGTTCCCAAGTGCAGTCGCAAAAACTATCAAGTGCTACAACAGAACTGGCTCACATGAGGAACGGTCCAGGAAAGGAGGACCAAGAGTCACCTCCTTGCTACTTTGAAGAAACCAGAATATAAGACATGTTTTCAGTTATTTCACACTTTTTTGTTAAATACATAACTACATATGTGTTCATTCATAGTTTTGATGCCTTCAGTGATAATCTACAATGTAAATAGTCATGAAAATATAGAAAACACATTGAATGAGAAGGTGGTTCCAAAGTTTTGGCCTGTACTTTATCTATCTATCTATCTATCTATATATATAAAAAAAACTAGATACTTTAGCCACCAAAATGCAGTAATAGCAGATAAGACATTGCTAAACAAGCATGTTGTTTATTCTTGTTACATGAAGCTGCCCTCTAGACCTTGTTCCCTGCTTGGACCCCACCGCCCTAACTCAGGAGCTTACAGCTGAGCCAACAAGCTGTTCATTCCTGTACTTGGCCTTTTATAACAACCTCTGTTGGCTGGAGTGAATTACATGTCTGGCCAGTAGCAAAGCAAATGCAATGGTCAGCTCTCTTTAATGGCACACTGTGCATGCAATGTAAACAAAAGGTTAGCTTACCCCACTGCTGAAAGTTAAAAACACATTATTGAAACATGCTATCACTCGCAAAGTAATTGGTAGGTATTTTATTACAAGGCCTAATAGACAGTAAAAACTAAATCTAGTTGCCCATTTTATATATTTGTTAACAGTCTTACTTACTTACTCCTGTTTAAGGATTAGCTCATGCTAACTTCTTTGTTCTTTTGACTGGCAGTGCGAGGTTGTCGTCCTGGGAAGGTCGTACAGATGACGGAGGCCGAGGTGCGGGGGCTCTGCATCAAGTCCAGAGAGATTTTCCTCAGTCAGCCAATCCTGCTAGAACTGGAGGCTCCACTCAAAATCTGTGGTGAGAACAGCACCTATAAACAGTCACGTGTGCGTGATTGTGATTACATACATTCTAGGATAGGAGAAAAAAAAATGTTCGTCCTGGGTTTCCTGTAGTGAACAGAGTTTGAGAGTGGAATGTGAGGGACATGTGCAACAGATGTCAGACAATGATACTGGAAATGTACTTCTGTTGATAGCGATATTGCAACACCATTGTAAAATGAGATGAACATATCCTTCCAGGTGATATCCATGGACAGTACACAGATTTGCTGAGGCTATTTGAGTATGGAGGTTTTCCTCCAGAGGCCAACTATCTGTTCCTGGGAGATTACGTGGACAGAGGGAAGCAGTCGCTCGAGACAATCTGCCTTCTGCTCGCCTACAAGATCAAATACCCAGAAAACTTCTTCTTACTCAGGGGGAACCATGAGTGTGCCTCCATCAATCGCATCTACGGCTTCTATGATGAGTGTAAGTTGGAAAACACACCTGTTTGTTGTGCGCTAGCTACATGTGTATACTGTTGGCCGTAGTGATTGTCAGATGGCCTACTGAAAACACACAGAAGAAATACCATTTCTAAATGTAGAAATCCAGCATTATTTAGTCAAAGGCCTCATTTACAATTGCTAAATGTCTTTGTCTGCCACATCTTTTTTTTTTTTCCTCAGGCAAGCGCAGGTTCAACATAAAGCTCTGGAAGACCTTTACAGACTGTTTTAATTGTCTGCCCATTGCTGCGATCATTGATGAAAAGATTTTCTGCTGCCATGGAGGTTTGTGAAGCATCTCTGTTATGTAGTAGCACCTTTTAAAAATGTGTATAATACGCATGTCTCTGTAATTTAAATAAAGTTTGAAGTAGATAATGTAATTATTTATCTATCAGTATTTAATAAGAGACATGATATTTTATGTAATACCAATATTGAATTGTATAGCATTTTAGGGAATAAGTAGAGTAATCTGTTAGGTTTTATGATCTTTCTATATTACTATTATATAATAAAATGTATATAATATATATAAGAAGTAACAGGTGTTAATTGTGATCTAAAGTTATTCATTATATTATGGTGCCATTAAGAATTTACTGTTTGTTTAATCCCATTTTTGTCACATAAGTAAATTATCTGTAAATCAACAAATTGCCGTTTATTTAGAATGAATGAAAGTTTCCCCACTTATAGAGCAATCATCTATTCTCCTCAGGGCTCTCACCTGATCTACAGTCCATGGAACAAATTCGACGCATTATGAGGCCCACTGATGTCCCAGATACAGGTCGGTTGTGTTTGTGTTACTAAATTAAAGAGACAAAATCTTGATCAGCTGATTGCATCTTTTACAAGTTGTACATGTTTCAATATATGTCTGCACTGCTAAATTATACATTGCTGATTGTTCACTGCTTATAATTAGTGTTGTAATGTGCCACTTCAGATGAATCAAATATTGGAAAGAGCATGGTAGCATTTTGTGGAAATAAGGCTGTTAATTTAGGCAAAAAAGTCGGTCCTTTATCTAGACTTAAAGTGACACAGCTGGTAGTTCAGAGAAATCAATATTTTTTTCTGTAGTCCTTGCTCTTACTGTAATACTGTAGTCTCAGGGATTCCCAAAACCTACAGTATTAAATAATGAAAATTACATCTTTGAGAAAACAATTTGAGCAGTGCTGCTTAGCAAGAAATCCCTACACTATTCCTTACCACGTCACTTTGGTGTATTATTATTATTATAATTGGTCTTAATAAACTTTCATCAGAGAATGATCGCTTGACTTAACTGTATGTGTCAGGCTTGCTGTGTGACCTGCTGTGGTCAGACCCAGACAAGGACGTCCAGGGCTGGGGGGAGAACGATCGGGGAGTTTCCTTCACCTTTGGGGCCGATGTGGTCAGCAAGTTTCTCAACCGACACGACCTGGACCTCATCTGCAGAGCACATCAGGTAACACTTGTGCTGCATTCAAAATATTACCGTGGATAGTTGAACTTTACTTTATTAGGGCATATAAAGTGGAACAACTTCATTTTACAAATTAAAATGTCAAAATTCATCCAGCAGATACAGAAACACACAAGATAAAATGTTGTCCGTTCTATTTAAAGTATTTATAGAAGACACTTAAGACATGTGGAGATAGACAGTTATTTAAGAATATGTACAGTTTTTTTTTTTTACAGCTCCATAAATTGAAGGATGTTTTTTATTAAAATACACAATGTAAAACTGAATGATTAATTATGATAAATAAAAACTAATCCAGTAAATTAAATACTTGGCAAATCAAGGTACTTCATCACCAATATTTGTATGAAGCAAGCAGACTGGCTGTTGGATTGCATGTAGTGTAAGTTTAACCATAATAGTGCAGACGTAGCTTCAGTGTCACACACTCGTACTACTGGCTATACTGTGCTGTGTACTGAGTTCATTCTTGCTGGGACTTTAGGTAAATAAAAATAAACCACAGAAATTTAAATATTATCCTGCTAAGGGCTGCAACTGATTTATTTTTAACTATATAGATTATTTGCTGATTATTTTCTTGATCTATCCATTGATCTGTAAATAGTGAAGCCCATGTTTACATTTGAATTGATTATTCTGTATGATCAACAGTCCTAAACTCTCAAATATACAGTTTCCTTCCACAGAAAGCTAACTAATGAGGAAAAAAAAGCAGGCTTTTTTTTGCTTAAAACATGATGGTGATGAATCATTTCTGTAGATTGATTGATTCAGATCCAATCCTGCTATCTTACAGGTTGTTGAAGACGGCTATGAGTTCTTTGCCAAGCGACAGCTGGTGACGCTGTTCTCTGCCCCCAACTACTGCGGGGAGTTTGACAACGCAGGCGGCATGATGAGTGTGGACGAGTCCCTTATGTGCTCCTTTCAGGTAGAGAGCTCTGTTTGTTGTACAGTGACATAAATCCTGACTTCATTCAATGTATTAATCACTGCCATCATTTTTCTTTCAGATCCTAAAGCCGTCAGAAAAAAAAGCTAAATACCAGTACGGAGGGGTGACTTCAGGGCGCCCTGTCACCCCGCCTCGCACCACTCAGGCACCGAAAAAGAGGTGAGCAGCTGGCCCTGACTCCCCTGTTCCTCCCCCGGCTGGTGTCTGGCTCCCCTCCCTGCAGGCTGCCTCAAACACTCCAGCTTCTCTCAGTCAGCTTGTTCATGTGTAAACAAAAACTCCACGAGTGTTTTTTTTTTTCATGTTCTGTGGGTATTTTTATGAACATCTGAGTGGTATTTTTTCGATTTCTTTTTTTGATGCCATGGTATTAACTCAGCCCTCACTTCTTCTACTCACTCCATTCAGCAATATTTAGACCAAACTCTTGTGGAATAGCAGAAAAGATGCTTCTCTCCCTTCACATAAACAATTTCTATAGTAATGTTGTGAATGCATGCACGCTTGTCAGATTAAGATGGGTTATTTGCCCTAACAGATGTAAAATCCATAGATTCTCATCTCACCTTAATTTGTCTAATGTTCATGTAATTAACTAAATTACTGCCATACATTGGCTATAGTAGTACATGGCTTAAAGGAATAGCATGACATTTTGGAAAATATGCTTATTTGCTTTCTTGCAAAGAGTTAAATACGCAGGTCGACACTGTCTATCATATAGTAAACTACCACCATCAACTGGCTAACTTAGCTTAGCACAAAGAATGGAAACGCTGGAAACAGTTAGCCTTGCTCCGTTAAACAATCAAAGATATAACATGGTAATGAGTGAATAGATCTTCCCATCTAACTCTTGGCAAGTAAGCAACTGAGTGTATATCCCAAAATATCAAATTGTTCCTTTAAGAATTGCAAGTTAGACATTGCTAAGCTACCCTATGACTTAAGAATGTTTTTCTCCCCAAAGAGCCGTCAATAAAATCTTAAGATTTTGAGGACATAAGTGCAGGAAATAATGCTAAAATCTTGCCATATCCTTTTAAAAAAGGACACAGTCAATCTATGCTGTACCTTTACTAGGACATTCATGTACAGTAGATGCTCTACATTAGATCAGCATTCCAAGCTCAAACTTTTGAATCCCTCACATCACTAAAGTACCATTTGTGTTGGTAAAAAAAGCAGCATTTCCATTGTTGATATAAACAAATGGGAAAACAGAGTAAACTGTTTCATTTTCAATTCTGATGTGAATTCTTGTATGTGAAAAATGTGGGAAACAAACCACCAGTGAGCACTTTGAGTATGTCCCTTAGTCTGGTGAGCACAGTAGGTGTGTAGAAAAGTAGAGATGCCAGTGCAAGAGAAGGTAAATGAAAGAAATATGAAGACCCCAGAAACTGATGTACAGTATGGAGTTACTTTTCCAGTATATTCATCTTCACAGTTGTAGACTTCTCACACACTAAACATTGTTGCACTTCCAGTCATCGCATGACATTGTAAAGAGGTCCAAGTCATCAAGGCAAGACGATGGCATTTTGTTTGTTGTTGGCTAGTGTTTCCGCTAACTAGTTATTGAATGAAGTGAATCATTTCCAACTCCTTAATAAACATTTGACCAATGTGTTATTTATTTAAATCTTGCCTTTTGCCTTGTAAATCTATTGGTCTTCAAGTTGGAAACAACATGTAAGATGTTTTGAGATTTGTTTGTTTGAAAAGAGTGAAATAAATGGAAGTGCTCTTAAACATGCTCCGTTTCTGGTTAATTACTGTAAGTGTGAAGGAATGCCGAATGACACAAAAACAGTTCACTATGACTTTGATATGACCCTGTTCTACTTTTGTTCTGATTTTATGACAATTTCTGCATTTCTGGATGATATTAAAGTGCTCATCTTATGCTAATTTTTAGGTTCATATAGAGGTTATCAGAATTACATTTTCAAAAAACATTTTAGTTGTACTGCAGCTCCTCTTTTCGCCCTATGTGTTGAGCTGTATTGTAGCTACAGAGTGCGGCATCTCACTTCTATTCCAGCGTGCTATGCTAGCAGCTAGGCAAGCATTATGTGTGTTACAAAGTGATGGCTGGACTACAACACAGCTGTTTGTGAACTGTGTTTTCTGTTGCAGGTGATAAGTGCCTTTGGGGTGGACTTCAGGCTTTTTCACGTTGTAAACCTATAACGTGCACAAAAGATATATATATATATAACACAAAGGAAAGAAAAAAAACAAGGATAATATGAACACTTTAATTACTAAATATCTGCGACACAGAAGGACATTAGTGTGATTTTTGATGGAGACAGACCTCAATCTGACTTGAGGGCTTGCAGCACTGACTGTGGTACTCTGCTGACGTAGTACTCGTGGTTGCGCAGTGTAGCAAGAACGCCAGCAGAATTCATATGCTTTACATTAGCATTATAGCAGTATGCATTGCCATGCATGTCAGTCAATTTACCTGCACAATATAAAGATGAGAAATAAAAATTATTTAGACACAAAAATCTTAAATTTGAACCTAAATGGCCTTAAACTATACTGGTTTAAAAACTGTAATAGCTTGTACAGAGACACATTTATGCAATTTTAAAACATCATCTGCTACAACAGAATTGATGGTTTTTACCTCCAACAGCATGCAAAATGGCTTCAGGAGCACAGGTGTCCCACTTCTTGCACCCTGGACTGGCAAAGACATAAGCAGAAGCTTTTCCTTCAACAAGCTGGATTATCTGCAGAGAGATGATTTGATTAAAAAACAACAGGCTCTTTTACTGATGTACTGATAGTTTTATAGTTATAAAACATCTTTATCTCTTGTCATGAGACTATGTGTTCCCAGCCTACTTTGGCAGACTCCCCATTCAGTTTGGGGTTAATGAAAAAAAAAAAAAAAAAAAAAGGTTTTAGAGCTACAGTAATGATTTACATTTTGCAGCCACAGAATGAAGGTCACTTAGTAAATAATACATTTTCCATCAAAGCACTAAATAAGGTTTTTAAGCATTAACATGTCCAATCCCCCTCCCCTAAAAAACAGCTAAACTAGCTTACATGCTTTGTGTTAGTCTAGTTTTGATTTTTTTAAAGTATCACTGATTTATGTCACAAAAAGAAATTGTTTAATGCCGCAAACACAGAGCCCTGCTTTCCTAGCACTTGCTGATTTAACGCTTTCAGAGATAGTTTTGATGCCAGATGTGAGAAGTAGAAAAGGTTCATGTTTTAGTTCAAAGTTAGTTTTCAATCATTTCAGAAACATGACCAGGCTCGCTGCTTTATGTACAAGTCGTCCCCACATAAGACCCTATTCAACTCTAAATCCACCTCACCTTGTTCCCAGCACCCCCCACTTTTATAATTTCATGAGGCTCCATGGCGATTACACAGTCCGTTACCAGCTTGTTGCTATGGGAACGTGTGGTGGTGACGATGTGTTTGTCACCCGGAACTTCTTGCAGCTGAAATCCAAAAGCGCCCAATCCCAGCATTCCCCATATGGTTCTTCCTAAAGATGCTCCTGCTCCAAGCTGACGAGGAAAAGGTTTGAATTAACCCGAGTGACAGCTGCAGCTCACGGCTACAAGTTCATTTAGTTTGGTATGTACCTGGTAATTGTAGAAAGGCTGGTTGATGACACCTGCAATCGCTCTACCTTTGTATGCAATACCAATAAGCACTGTCACATTATCCAGGAGCCCTTTAAATCAGAAAATAGTAGGATATAAGCTGGAAGCTATTTGATGCTATCAATTTTAATGTACTTTAAATCATAAGCAAATATTTGTGATGTGGTCAGCTACATGTAAATATCAATATGGAAATGACATGCTGGACAGAGAGAAAATGAAAGAAATTTATAGTGAGGCTTCCTTGTTGGTGCAGAATAACTATTATGATACACTGCCAGGGTTGATCTTTCTATCAGTTTCCATACAGAGAGCTGTGCTGTGAGGCCAAGAGGTATCCGACTCTTTGTTTGGTATCTGGGCCTCAGTTTGATGATGATGACACCTCAACGCTGGGGTCAGCAGAGACAGAGAGAGACAGACACACACAGAGACAGCAGAGCAAGGATATACAAGAAGTGAAAGAAAAGGGTAAATAGTAGTGAAGCTCTGAGAGCTCAAAGCCAGAAAGCAACCCAACAAATTGGTGCGACCCAACAAAAAAAATACTTGTTTCTTCTTGTTGTTTAGATGAACATTTTTAAAGTAAACCACTATTGTTAATCTGCGCTGACTGATGATATTTAGTGACAGACAAATCAGACCTTTTCTGTCCAGATTCTAATACTTCACCTCTGCTACCCACCATTACAGAGTCCTGATCAGATACCAGTGATCTATTTTCCCCACAAATGTAAAATCTGCGCCACACTGAAAAAGATCTTGGTCACTTTTATGTTAAGTAATATGAGGTAAAGGATTGTTGTTGCCCTAAAAACTGAGTGGACAATCCAACGAGACTGAATCAACGTAACCAATAGCAGAAACCAATCCCATTCTAATAAAGATCTTCTTTTCTTGCCTCTTTATATGGTTGATTCTCACATGCTGAATGGAATAAGTAAGCTTGAAATCTTTTCTGTGACTTTGGTTTCACGTACGGGACTAGATAAGGTACAAGTTCACTGTAAACTCTTTCACCCCCTGTACATTCTCTTTCTTCTTGGCAGTTGAGATAAATGGGACTTGTAACCTCGGGTTGGATGGTGTGCAGAGAGGAAGAAGCAAAGTGGCACTAGAATGTCTCCTGTGTTTAGATTGTCTATCAGAAATTGGATGTATATAAGACAGTTTTTTCTTCTACCTTGTGGAAGACTTTTCCACATCGTGTTGCTGAGCTGTGTGAAATTGTTATCCCTATACCTGCATGTATAAATAAACTACAAAGACCAAACTTGGTTTCAGTTCTCAACTCTTATTTTTGTTTCACTCTCAAAAACACTTTCTGCTGCAACAGAAACTTCCACAACAATACTTAATGATATTACACTATTAGTCAGTATATTTATTACCTGATCACTTAAAAAATGTCACAACCCTGATGATGCTGTGCCTTTATTATCTAGTAAATTGTATTTATACTGTATATAAAAACTTTAATTTTTTTTAACTTTTTCTTACCTGGGCAATTCACCACATGTTACTGCTGACATTAAAAATAAACAACAAATAGACGAGGTTCAGGGTAAGCTTGGACGCAGTGACAAGATGTTGCAGAGCCAGAATGTGGTAGCTTACTGCATGTGTAAGTAGGTGGAGTCACCTTAGTGCTAAATGTATTTGTTCAGTGTGTTTATGACAATAATGTCTCAGCATACTGTACATTGAAGAATTTGCACTTAACACACCCACATGCAGACCCTTTAAAGAAGCATATGTGAAGAGCTTACCTTCAGTATATTCCTTTGTGCCATCAAGGGGATCAACCCACACAACTAGCTGAGATTCAGAAAAATTCAAATGTACACTTATGTATATATACAACTGTATTGTCCCACTTTATAACAATCAAGATCATCTTAACTAAAAAAGTGATTGTTTTTTTGATTCTATTATTGGTTACCTCCTCCTCTTTCAGCCCGCTATATTCTGCCGGACATGTCTTCTGGAGGATTTCCTCTGAGTGGCCGCCCTCAATAAGATCTTCTTTTATCTCCTCAGCTGGAAGCTCCTAATTAACAAGTTAGGAACATGATTATAAGACTCTCGCTCTTTCTAAAAAAGCCTAATACTAGAATAATCTTGTATGTATGTGTGTTTGTCCATGGACCTAATTTTAACAACACACTAAACAATGGGGCTAGTGTCCTCACCTCTTCTCCAATGATGGTGATTTTGGGGAAACATCTGGACAGTGACGCACAAATGCTCTGCTGTGCCAGCCTGTCTGCCAGTGTCTGCAGATCATTAGCTCCAGTCTGTGTAGGGGGCATGGACGAAAGGATTAAAACAGTAATTCATTCATTTCAGACTATTCCTTGCATTTTATCTCCACAGCAGGTCAGTCTTTTAATGTTGTTTAATGTGTCCATCTGGGACAAGCTATTGTATTTTAACCTGTTCTGGGATTTATATATCAAATGTGAACTCCCACTATCACCTTTTCCACAATGCCAAGTTCTCCACTGTGAAGGACCTTCCTCACAATGGCCCCAGCCTTTTCAGCCACAGAGTGGGCAGAGGCCACTAGCCGCATGACCACAGCAGGACTCCCAGACATTGCTGATAGAAAGTTCTTAGTTAGACAGTTGTTAGCGGACACATTCAAAATCATGACCGAAACCTAAATGTAATGTTCATCTAGAGTTAACAATGAGCTGTGTACATCTCAATATAGATCTGTAGACCCAATTTGTCTTAAAACGTCAAAATATTACTCTTCTGTGAAACTTTACAGAAAGTGGACAATGAAAAGCAAGTGGCAATGACTGACTCACCTACTACTTCACAAAATGAACTTTGCCATACACAAGGTCCATCCGTGTAGGATTTATATATTTTTACAGCAATTCGGCTATCTAACGTTAGCTAACTAAAATAGCTATGAACAGGCAATGAGCATCTGCTCGTCCGGCTAATTAGCTATAACCATACAGTAGAAAAGGAGTGGTGGTGATATGGTTCATACTTACTGGTGATGGTGACCCAGCGACGAAGCAGGTTTCACCTCACGGGTTCGTAAATTAGATACAGGAAGTGCAAGACCTTTGACCCAAGAGCCAAATGAATTGACAAGAGAGTTAACTACCCGTGAGCAAGCTAATGCAGGTAGCAAGCTAGGTAACACCTGCTAACTAATGATACTTTCACACATTAATAGGACGCTAACAACGGCTAAATTAAAGCAGTGATAATAAATAAAACGACAGCGGGTTGGTATTTTTAAAACAAAAAAATAATCCATGCAATCTACGGCGCAGTCTACGTGTTTTAGGCAAATGCGGAAGTAGATGGGAGTGAAGCCTCTCGCTCGTTTAGGCTTTGTCAATAAAATTGTTCTCGCTGTGCAAAAAGTTATACGTGGGTCCACGTTTCATTTGAAGGAAAAATGACAGATGCTTACTTTTTTTTTTAATTCACTTTCCTTTTTAACTATATACAGCATAAACACATTTATCATTTCAGTTTATGTTACTCAGAAAGCCATCTGTTTCACCAAAGCCCGTCTACGGAAGCCTGTTCACTCCCCCATTAAGCCATGGGTTCACTCTTTGGATTTATGACAAACTAGACGCTGCAGTGGCGCATTGATGCTAGACCGTAATCAATAAATATAAATTGCTGCCCAAACCCACATGATCAGTACAGTAAATAGAAGTAAAGGTTCAAAATGAAATACAGATTTTAAGGAATTTTATGTCATCTGTTATATTGTACACTAATTAGTGCAAGTGGCTATTTGATATATCCCTCTTGCACAACAAGTGATGACACTATTGTACTGCTTCAAAAAAGAAACAGAAGGAATACAACTGTAAGTAGACCAATCTTAATTTAATGAGTTATACAGTAATGATAAAATGAAATTACTACTGTGTAGTCCCTGTATTTTTTAACATTTTGATAGACCAAAACATCTGAATATTTTATACAAATGTGCAAATCCCATGTGCTTCATCTGTTGGCCAGAGGTCTATAACCCATCTCTCCCTCCAGCTGCTCTGCAGTGAGAGAGCCCAGCAGAGGCTGACAGTCTGGATTAAAAACAGAATAAGCGCTCAGTTCTCCGGGCTCGCGGTCAGCTGGGCTACGGAGTCCCTCGTAGAGCCAGTAGAAGAGGGAGATGACAAAGAAAGGCAGGCCAAACTCCAGTTCGGCAAACAAACCGAGCAGCACCAGCCACAGCAGCACTTTAAGCAAAGTAAGATTTGAGAAGACAAGTTGTCTCGAAGCCAGCCATCTTCCCAGAGCGTTGTCCAGCAGCCAATCACTACTGTCCTGCAGCAGAGAAGACACAACTGTAGGTTCAATAAGCTCAATAGGTTAAAACAGGTCTCCCTTTGCTGGGTGCCCACATGATAGGAGAGTGTAGGCATTTTAGGTTAAGAGCAAACGACTTGTACTTTGATACATTTCTAACTACACCAATTATAGATTGACTGGTATTGAGAAGAGTTCTCCAGAAGCCCCGCATCAATCACTCACTGGTCTATGCAGTCCATAAATAATGGAGTCAGATGCCCCTTTTAATTATACTAGTACTGTACTGTCACTTTTGGGTTCTGGGTAATTATGATGGGCATTGGACATTTAATAGATCATTAAAAGAAAAACAAATGATCATAATGGGCACATTAATCAATGACAAAATTATTAGTTACATATTTTGTGTCTTTTAACAACTTTGGGACGTGTGTTTTGTAAGTAATCTCTTAAATCTAGTATTTTGTGTACCTCCATAAACAAAACAAAAAAGAATTATAAATATGTGTTACAACCAACTGCAGTGAACAGCAGCAAAGAGTGATCAGTAATACTACAGAAAACAGTTAGTCAGAAAGTTAATGATCTTGATGTGACCTGTTCAAACAAAAATCCAGCTCTCACATGACAAACTGAACGATGTCTCACCTTCCTTAGAGAGCTCTGATTTAAAGCTCTTAAGTCTTCTGTCTCTTGACTGTCAGCTGCTGGTGTTGTTTCTGCCTGAGCAGCTGTGTCCGCTATTGTCTGTGCACTGCCCTGTGGACCAGCACTCTTGTCCCTTTTCCGAGTACTTTCAGCCTGTCGCCTGGCTCTGAACTCTGCTAGCTTCTGCTCCATCAGCCCAACCAGCTCCTTACACTGACGTGTTATTGTTAGGTGTACGTGGCAAAACAGCCGCTAGTACAACTCATTTAAAACTGCTTTATATCAGCGTTGCTCCAACACAGCTTAACACAATATCAACTGAGATTACGTTGATCATTCACTTTAACATCATCTTTAAAACTATTTGGATGTACTTCATTTTGGTACTTGGTTAGCGAGACGTTTGTTTACCTTTTACTTCCGCGTCTATCTGAAAGAAGGAAGTCGTGTCGCAAAAAGATTTCAATTGTCGTAGAATGCGTCGTTTTCCAGCTGATTTCCACAGGTCTGCTACAAGCTAGGTTGTGGTTGTTTTTATGAGTGGTGAGTTTTTAAACCGCTACACTTTAATGTTTAGTGGTTAGCTAATCCTGTCGTGAATATATTTGTTTTGCTGGTGTTGCTGTTGCTAACCTTAGCTAAGCTAACGTTAGAGTCAAAGAAATCGATAGAGAGAATAAACGGGCAATGGTTCAGACATTGAACCTACGTCCAGCTCATCCCCGCAACCAGAATGTTCTTTGTGTTGTCATTGTGCAAGACTAGTCAGCGTTAGTTTGGTTAACTATCTTCTAGTGAGACTTCAACGATAGATAGATAGCATCATCTTACAGCAAGTTTCTAGCATTCAAGTTTAGGACCTTAAAGGTAATTCCAATAACTCATCTACCTAAATACCACACTGCATTACAGCATCATTCTAAGGTTAAAACTATAATAAGATAGATTTTATTTTTACAGAACATATGTGTCTTACATCATCAGTGGTTATAGATCCAACGTTGGATATAGCCAACCTGACATTTATAGTATATATAATTATTATTGTATCAGTATCACGAGGATTTGTGTCAACTCGTTTTCAATCTCTTAAATAAAACAACTTGGTACGACTTACAATCATTTTTGTTACAGAACAATCTGTAACAAAAAATACAAGTATCAAAAATCATATTAAAAATGCCTATGTTTCAATAATGTCTGTTTTTTCCAAATAAATTCAGTATACAGTGATGAAGAGTGGAGAAAACCAGCAAAAATCACAGTAAAGAGCAAAAAAAATCACTGAAACGATTATCAAAATAGATACATTGATTAATTTCGATCGACTCTAGCTCTATGACTAAGGTTACTTCATTTTCATCTTCCATCTAGTTTCACTTTCTGTTGTGTTCTTTTTTCTCCCCAGACATGGCCTCAGCTCCAGCCCAGCAGCCCACCCTCACTGTTGAGCAGACTAGAGGTGAGGAGAACTGTTCATGTTTCGTTAAGGTTACATTTTCTAGCTCTTCTAATCTTTCTTATGAGCCCCCACATCATTATTGCTAAATAAATATTGGAAAAACAGCATGTCAAAGTGTCCGATGTATGTTTGCGTCTGTGGGGTTGTTGCATGTGCCTTTCAAGCACATTGAGTTATCTTGTGTTTTCCAAGATCCTGTCGTTACAGGATCTTTGGATCTTTACATGCTACATTAAATAAATCGACTTGCTTTGCAGTTAACAGAGATGGAGCAACTACTGAGGTTTTGTTTTTCTTCCACAGTGGTACTGAGTGAGGTGATCCAGGCCTTCTCAGTACCTGAAAACGCTGCAAGGATGGAGGAGGCTCGAGAAAGTTCCTGCAACGACATGGGCAAAATGCTGCAGCTTGTGCTGCCCGTTGCCACCCAGATTCAACAAGAGGTTATCAAAGCTTACGGCTTCAACAATGAAGGAGAAGGTAAATATAAGGCAGCATTCCATTCTAGTCCTAATGTCAAGATTTAGTTTAGGGCTAGAAAATATTGATGCGTCATGCAAAAAGGACCTTATAGCACCATCATGTAAAGCGTAATATTCTGCCATAGATTTGAGCTTCTAGAATCCATCGTTATTCACTAGAGTTTGTCATGATTTGAAAGTTAGTATTGTCTGGGATTGTGTTATTGTACAGTCAAATAACCCAATCTGTTGAAGCTGAATGAAATGACTAAATTATTTTTTTTTTGTAAATATTGACAAAACAACCCACAATAATTTCACATTATATCAAACTATATGTAGATATTTAGGTACTGTACTCACAAGTCTGCATGTCCTTCACATTTGATCACATGGATCTCGGCTCTGCTTCACTTCCAGGGGTCCTAAAATTTGCCAGATTGGTTAAGATGTATGAAACTCAGGACCCTGAAATCGCAGCCATGTCCGTTAAACTGAAGTCTCTCCTCCTGCCACCACTGTCAACACCACCTATAGGAGGCGCCATTCCAGCCTCATAGGGCTTCTTCACGGTCCACTGTAAGGTTATTTTCATCTAATGCTTTAGATCAACATAAACTTACTGCAATTCCAAGATCTTGTCTATCATCTACTTTTCGTAAGAAACTCATGCCTTATCTACATTATGGTATATCTTAAAACATCCTTCTAAACCCTGTTAAATTATTTCTTTTTTAAATGTGTCAGTATTTATTTGTTACAGATTACATTATAACCATTTTCTTATATTACGGAACCTTATACACCTTTCCTTTAAAGCCTCTGAACACCCACACATGGGATTTCAGTTATTCTGGCTGATCAGACCTCTGCTCAGGTGGAAGGTGAGCCAGAGCCCAGGTGGGAACTTATTAGATCACAAATCTTTTCTACCAATAAGAAGGATAAAGCTGTCATCTATCCTGCCCTATCAGGAGACTCAGGAAGATGTCTATTAGCACGCACACACACCCACACATACCTGTGTGGGATTTCAGGGCTTTTGCCATTTTTTTTTTTTTTTAATAATTTTATACCATTTTTATATGCTGTCAGATTTCATTTTGTTATGTATTAAACATTTTTCTGTGAATCTCTGTGTGGTATTACTTGAGAAAATGTAGGGGGAAAACAACTGTCTTGTACATAACTTTATTATTGCAATAGTGCTTTGGCAACAACATCTTCATATATTTACCATGTTAGAAATACTTTAGAAGCGCTTTACACACATTTTCATATATACTTTTCTTCAAAGGCAACTTCCCTTAGGCGGGTAACTAGCATTTAAGGTTAAAACATCACTTTTCCAACAAAATCTGGAATCATGTCTGCCCCTTTCTTTGTTTTGTGGTTTTAGATTTGGGTGCATGCAGCCATGACGACATTGTATAATATGATAAAAAAACAAAAAAGAACTCTTAGTCAAGATAAATAAAAAAAACTAGTAGTGCTACTTCAAACTTAAAGTGCCCCAGATTCTGAAATCATCCACTTAAAAATAACCAATCGACAAAGTGCTCATTGTTTTTTGAAAAGACAAACAGTGGTCCCAGCACCCAGTAACATTATTAAAAGTAATTAATAAGCAGGTGTTCATATTCCTGTACTTAAAAGAAAATCTTTTTATGTCTTGTGCATCATCATTCGGTAGCTATTTGAATCTGAATAGATTGTATGTAGAAAATTAAAAATACTGCAAAGTTTAAATTCCCCGATCTGGGTCATTTCTGTGTGAAGGACATTGTATTGACACATAAAATCAAGTCAAAGTCTAATATTGCTGACACATCCTGTTTGTTCCAGTTCATTATGAGTAGAGCTCCCTCCTGTGGGTAACAGTCTCAGTCCTTCAGACAATGATCAAAAAGAACCAGGCACAACAACAAGACGATAGGAAACAACGTCACATCTCGAAGTGGCGGAAAATGCTTTCGACATAACCCAGGACCCTCTGCCAGTCCGGCCCGTCTGCCTTCAGCATCTCCTCCACTGTCTGTCACACAGTTAACATGTAAAGGTATGATTATAAGACCTATGGACACAGCTGGTTTATGTTGCAAAATTGTTCTTTACAAATGTTTTGTGGAAAATGTCTCACAAGTGTGGCTGTGATTCCCACGCCCTCTCCCGTCTTAAAAGCAAGGTCCAGATTTCCCTTCTGTAAAAACATTTGAGTCAGAAGCAGCCTTTACATCGTCGGGTGCACAGTTTTACAGACATACCTTATAGTCATGGGTTCTTAAAAAACAACCAAAATAATCCAGTACGCTGTCGACCACTTCTACTCGCTTTATTAACGATATGTTGGTACTCAGACCTTTGTCGTGTTTAATAAAGTGAGTAGAAGAGATTCTTTCACAGGAGTGACTTTCTGTAGTACACAAATTTAGATTTGATTGTTAATACTAGATTTGTGAGTGTAAAGAGCAGTATTTGTAACTTAATATCCAATATGTTTTTTTCTTTTGTCTTTGTAAAAGCTTGTGAGACTTGTTTAAGTCAAAAGTCTTTCTGCTCAAAACTCCAGTCTGCTCATAACGTGTTTCCTTTGTTTTGAGTACCAACAGCAACAGTTTTACCTTGTCGGCTGGGTTGAGGGTGTCGTACGGGATGCGAGTTGGTAAATACGTGTGATAAACGGCGCAGAATGCCAAGCCGTCCTCCCAGCTGCTGCTGAAGTTTGTGATCTCAATATTCTGCCACAAAACATACTTGATGAAGACAAAATATAACTAGTACAAGGGTACTTTTGTTGTCCAGCCTGAACTCCTTTTACACTTTACAGATTGTGACAAATTTCAAAATATTTCAATAATGAGGAAATGAGCATCCTGCTCTCTCACCTTATAACCTTGCGTACGATTCTGGCACCAGCGCAGCAGGGAGTTTCTCCTGGAGCCACCATGACGCCTCAGCAGAGCACTGAAACCATCCTGAGGTCTGGGAAGGCAAGAAACGCTTTCATCACAGTTTTAAGAAAAACTTAATTTGCTACTTAATTACACAGTAAATAATTAAACCACATAAGGAGATTAAAGAATAGAGGAAGCGCTTCTTCCAGCACATTCAAATGTGGAAAAGGTTCAAACCGAGCTTGTGATTAAATGGGATTTCATGGTTGATTTGATTCATTAACGGTAAACATTTATCAGCCTTTCCATCTCTTTTACACACACACACACACACACACACACACACACACACACACACACTTCAATTTCTGTTGAGATGTCAGTATCAACAAAGAAGAAGGGCCAATAGGTTACTTACTTAATGGAATCTGAGCTTTGGTCCTCATCCTGTTTTCCTGCGATACAAAATTGCAGCCATGGTCATACAACTGTAACCTTCGTAAGCTGTCTAAAAGAACATAAAGGTGGTTTGCTGGTGTAGGTTTAAACTTACCTGGGTAAAAGTTGGACCAACTGTCCTGCCGCTGTAAAATGCGGTCCATCCTTCTCTGTTTTGGTGGCTCTTCTTTCTGGAAATGTTTAGAGCCTGGTTTTAAAAAATGCCTAATGCGATCCCACAATAATATTAGTGTTTCCCCAGATATCCATCCATATAATAATGATAGTTTGAAGAAAAGTTTCATATGATATATTTCACACAATAATTCAACGAGTGTTGTACCTTGCGTAGCGGCAGTGTTGTGCTAGTGTTTTTTGAGGTCCCATTTTGGCTGGAGGAATCAGTTGGGAGTGGGAGACGAGAGAGACTCCTACAAGACATTTTTGCATGTTTTAAAATACTGTCTTCTGTAAACGGGTGAATGTGTTGCAAGGGTTCACTTAGACTCACCAAGATCTTTCTGACAGCATCACAATCCTCCTTGGATCCCTGCCTTTTTTCTCCAGGGCAGCCAAACTACGAATGTATCCTTCCGCCACCCCTTTCCCTGTCAGCAGCATGCTCCCTGATCCATTTGCCTCCTCAGGATCATGACCTGCAACTTGAGCATCCACCTCTTGATTGGTTTCATTCTCATCCTCCTGTTTTTCAACATTTTTAGCTTCAGTGTCAGCTTCAACTTCCCTGGGCTTTTCTTCCATCACCTCCTGTATTTCCTTCTGCTGCTTCCCCTCAGAGCATCGTCTCTCTGCCTGTTTATCCCAATCAGCTGTGTCTTTCACCCTGCATGCGTTCCTCAGAGGGTCTAGCTCGGGTCGCTCCTGCTGATGCTGCAGGGTAAGTTCAGTCAGTTTGCAGCAGACATCTCTGTGTTCAGCCCTCAGACTCTCCAGCTCTCTGTCCTTTTCCTGCTGTCTGCTGAGGGCCTGAGCCAGCTGCTCCTCCACGGCCCTGTGGCTCTCCTGGAGCAAACCCAGAGCCTGCTCCGACTCGACCCGCAGCCGGTCGGCCACAGACACTGCAACCTGCAGGTCACACTGGAACTGATGCCACTCCAACCTCTCTGTCTGCCATGGAAGGAAAAAAGAAAGAAAAAACAAATGTAAAAGGAACACTGTAATCTGAATTTAAAAGCTGCATGATGTCAGCGTGTTTGTAGTGTCCTCTAGAGTCCCGAATATTACTGGTGCTTCTAATCTCATATCATGTGAATATTTGTTTAAATTCGGTACTCTAAGGTGAGTAATTGATGTAACATTTTCAGCACGACCATGGCTATTTGACAATTTATGATATAGTGATGTCACATTAAACTAGAAATAGTTATAAGGCACAACTTTAAAAAAAAAGTAAATTAAATTTCTCAAGATTTTATTCAAGTGTCCTTTGTCTAAGAAGTGCATCTCCATTGCACAGCAAATACATGTTTGCAATTCCGGCCTAAGGATGTCATGTGACCGGCAGCTCCAACTCACCCTGAGTGTCTCCCTCAGTGTGTCTACCTCTTCAACCAGCTCCTCTCGCTCTGTTATCAAGTGCCTGAGCAGCTCTGAAAAACATGTTGAACATACAAAGCACACAGGGTTGAATGAAAATAGATTTCAAAGTCTGACAACTGCAATCAGGATAGGTCATTTATTCGTTATTAGCTCAAGACCAAGATATAGTACAAATCTTTAATAAAACAGGATGACAGTCCGGAGAGACGGGTGATGGCAGGACCCACCTAGTATATAGTTGTTGCGTTTGTTGGTAAGGCTTGGGTATGAGAGTGAGATTAGTTAGTTAAGGCTAGGGTAAGAATACCAGGGTTTGACCATTTCTTCTTTGTCTCTTGCAAGAAAATAAATCATAACTGTAGAACCTCTAAGTTTTTTCCTCCTACCTTGTCAATTTACTTGATCCATATGCTTCTTTAATTCAGTAGTGCAAAATAATATCACCATCCTTGCTGCATTACTGAAGCAGATGAATTTAAATAAATGCAAAGAATTGCAGCTACAGTTTTTAAGCAAGTTAACAATAGTCTGTAAGCAAGACACTTTGTTCATTCATGTTAGCACAGAATTTACTTTGACAAAAGGCAGAGACACATTTTGCATTTTCTGATCAAACAGAGGTCAGTAACAGTTTACGGTTTTATTTTCTTAGACACTTTAAGTAAAGATGGAGGACCTACCTACTGCTCCAGTGGTAACATCCGTGTTGGGGGTCAGGCCAAGTGAGGCCCTGTAGTGCTCCATCAGACTGAGTAAGACCAGGGTCATCTCCTCTCCGGCTCTCTCTGCTGCAGCCTGTGGCTCTAGTCCACTATCCCGCTCTAGCCAGCTCTGATCTGAAAGTGATCCCGTGGATGGAGGCAGGGACGTAGGACTGCCCACGGCCTTCCCATGCCTCACTGCTACATCGCTCACATTTGTCTCTGAGGTGATGCTGTCTATGCTTATCACAGCCCATTCTGTGGGAGCAGGCAGTTTCTGTGTCCAGTCTGTGAATGGAGAGGTTGTGGAGGGGGTGGTGCTGCCGTCTGGTGATGGCGTCTGTGCCTTACTGGAGGAAGCTGCAGAGGATAAGGCCATGGCAGTCAGCTCTGCCTCTGAGGGTGTGGTAGGAGGCGTGTGGAAGAAATCTAAAGGAGAACCTGAGAAAGGGAAACAAATTGTAAAACAGATGAGCCTAAAAATCACCTAAGTTAAAAAAAATAAAGTGTGCTGAATGCAAAGCCGCCCGCATCCCCCTCCTCCTCTTCTTCTTCTTTTCCTCGTTCCAGCTGTAAGCAGTGCTCCCTTATTTACTGTCCTGGGCTAACTGATGCAGCAAAAAGCCTCTGCTGCCAGTGTCTTGCCAGGCAAACACTACACACTGTTCCCCAGTGTTTCAAGATTCAGGAGGAGAGGCGATTTTACCCTGATCTACCATCTAGCAGCTGCTCTCACTGCCCCACGAAGTCATTACATTCATCATCAGGGCCTTTAAAAACACATTTTTTTTTTAAAGGAGTTTGGAGTGATCTAATTCTTTTTAGCAGTTTGGCTTGGCTTCTGTATTCTTGAACATCCTCTCAAGCTTCACCTGTCAGTGAAAAATAAGCTTAGTGATTTCTGTATGGTGTTGACAGTACTTTGTTTATGGTGCGCACTTGTTCAGCAGGCTACAAGGATCTCCACCTCATTCGACTCAGATCCTTCCATGCTTGCCCTCCTTGTCCTTGTGTTGTGCTGCAGGATTCTGCTGACTCATCATTTCCCTGGCAGCAGCATGATGTAGTCTGCTCAGCTACAGCATTGGAGCTATTTTCATGCTTTAGCGTGAGCCTACTTCCTGCATACTGACAGCCAAAGGAGGGAAACAAGGGGCTGCATTTTAAACAGCTGGAAGGGAGAAGTAAACTGAGTAAACGGGAGAATGAATTCTTTCAGTAAGAAGGATGCACAGTGCAATTGCACAGTGATGCTTTGAACTGATGGACACTGAAGGCATGAGAGAGGTGAAAGATTGCTGGAGCCAACTTTCACTGCATCAACTGGCATATAGTTTGTATTTCACAAAGTTCTGATTCATCACTTCCTGTGTGCCAAGAGATGTTTCTGTGATCATACATTCAGTACCTGACAACAGAATGTTTTTTAGACCAACAGGGTATATCTATAGAGTGTCAGTGGATATGTGATGCTCACCTCCACAGCAGCCCCACTTTGTGATTCAGCCTTGAGTTTTGTAAACTGGTCCTTGAGTATACATTTACACAAAAATGAAACTTTTTGGCTTTCTTCCATCCGTATTGTCTAATTCCTGCTTAGTTGAGAACATGATTTGTGCTGCCTTTGCACTATATCAGTGTGTTTTAAGTAAACAAAAGCTTAAATTGAATAGTCTTTGTCTTTACATTTTCTTAGAATTAGAGGGGATGCAATGAAAAACCACTGCACTCACCCTTGTTTGTGCTGAAGCCATTAAAATCTGCTATTGCAATTGAAATAAACTGGTTCACACAATAGTTTTCTGAAGTTGTCAATATTCTGTATGCATGGATTTTTCATTTGTATTCTTTTGTAATGTAGAAGAGTAACAAGTACAAACGTTGCAGCTGATGCCTTCCTCAGTCTGTCTTACAGAATAATGACCAGAAGGTGTAAATTTGAGCATGTGTGAGAATACTGGCCATATACAGTGCAGAAACTTGGGACTCAGGACCTTTGTCCTCAGGTACCTGTAGGGCCGTGGTTGTCTCTGCCAGTCTGGTTACCCATGATCCAGTAGGTGTGGATATCTGAATAGGCCAGTGTCCTTCACTGCGTCCTCTCTGCTTGTGAGGCCCACTGCTGTCTGGATGGGAGAGAATGATCTTAAATATTTCATGAATATGACTCACTATTGAACTTTGGATTCGGCAGAACGAAAGGAGGGAAACAAGTCAAGCTAGATCCTCACAAGACTTTTACTCAGAAAATATTTAGTGCAGAATCTGCTATGCTTGGAGCCCCAACATGTCCCTAACATGGCAGCTGGGTTTCTATGGGATTAGTGTTTCTTTATAGAACATATTTCTTTTACAGTAGCCTACAGTAGTCACTGTGTCACCTGTCTGCAGTTTTGGTTGTCCACCCCACAGTACCTATCAGATGTATATAATCAAGATTTAAGGGCTGATAATGTATGTAAAAATGATAACATCCTTTTTAACAATTATACACTGGCTCTTCTGCAGTGTTGTGGCATCATATAATTTGTAACTCATGGCCGAGTCCCCTACATAATAAACAATCCCCATTAAATAATCTAGTGATTTAAAGTTGCCATAGTTATTGAGAAAAGGCACATACAGTAAACGTCATAACTAACCTCAGGAAGATGTTGCTAAACCGAGGGGTATTCGGTATGCACATGATTTCCTATGACGCATTGCATTTTGAAATAATCTATTTTGTCTTCTTTTTTTTAAAGCCACTGAGTCCATCTGCTAACCAACTACTGCCCTCCGGTTAACATTTTACGTGTTATGAAGCTACCAAGGGAACGAACTCTAAAATCAAGACTGATCAATCAAGGTGTTGCAAGCGAATGCCGTAACGAGTAATTTATACCAATTTGTAAACTTGTCTTACTGTGCTACATATGCCCGCTTCCAAGAAGCCACGTTTTTTCCCCCAAAAAAGAACAATCCCTATCGGGTAGGGTGATTTATTTAGTGAAACTATTCTTATCGTGACATACGTCGCATCCGACCAACGACACCTTACACACCTTAACCTCCCAGTTTCATTCATCTTACCTGCTCAACCTGCCAGCTGGAAGCCTTCCAGGCTGGTGGTCCCCGGTTGTCCGGCGGGTTTCTTCTCCGACTGTCTCGACCTCCCTGTCGGCGTTTTTCTGCGTCCCGTCTCCCAAATTCCCCGGATGACACTGTTCAAGTTACTGTGACAATCATGTTTCCTGATATCCCATAGTCACCACACAGTTGCAGAAAGGCAGCCACCATCTATAACTTGGGTCCAATTTCCAATAATATCCAACTGTGCTTCTCCTTTAAATTCAATGCGACAAAAAGAGAAGGAGGCAGAAACAAACTGGTTGCGCAGCTGCACGTTGGATTGACGACATGAGTGTTGTCAGTGTCGTCATGCATGTTTGAAAATGTTTTCGCAGAAAGTAACGAGTCAAAACAATAACTAATGGGACGTACAGTATATTCAATAAAATGTTTTGCTGCTGAGAAAAAGAACGGGAGGAAGCAGTCACACCTGGAGGCTAATTATCTTTAAATGCAGGTGTAGCGCAACGCAGATTAGGCCGAAAGCTTCAGGTGTGTTACTTCTCATAGCAGCTGTCAAAGCACATACGATAAGATAAGATAAGCCTTTATTGTCTCCCATAGGAGAAATGTGTCTCCTAGATGTGAAAGAGGAACCAAACAATTCAAGTAATCTTTAGCAGACATGACTTTGCTAATCCAGGTAAACAGGTCCTAAAGTTGGAGTCTGATCTGGGATTTCCGAGTGTCATTGAAGAGGTTCCAGTGGGGCCACCTGTTTCGTCCTGGTCCATATCGGTCAGGATGAGGGGAGCTCTAACTGGACCACTATTGCAAACAAAGCAAAGTCATTGTATTATTGAGTGGAAATAAGATAACTTGTTATGTTTTGTACTCACAGGCTGAGGAGCATCACAAGACTAACAGATATCCTCTCCATTTTTCGTTTCTGTCAGCAAGAAGAAATACTTCCAATGATGATACCTTAAATGGAAACCAAAATTCAATGGCAGTTTCAAACAAGCAATTGTACCAACCTTTAAACCATTTAACCTCATATTGGACATAAAACTGACAGACTGGCCTTGGTGTTTTTCTTAAAGAGTTAGGGTACATTTAACGTCCCAATCAAAGGAATTTATCCACATTACAGATGAGACTGACAGGACAGATGTCAACTAACGTGAAGAAGGGTTCATTTGACACATCACACAGTAATGTCACATTTCATACAAGATGACCCCAGCTTAGTAGTGGCAAAAGAACTGCTGGATGAGTCATCGGATGAAAAAGTGTAAGACAAAGACAAAGAGGATGGAGGAATGCTATGTGGGGGAAACTGAAATAGTGGAGAGATGACACTAGTGAAATCCAAGTTGCCAAAGAAGCAGGAAAAAAAAAATCAGATAAGGCCTTGGTTATGTCATATTCAGACCAATAGAATTTGAATACAAACACATAAAATTGTTGCAGTGAAAACAACATTACATAGTGGTGGAAGATCTTTTACTTAAAATGAGTATTTAATCCATAATAATAAATCATACATTATTAGTTTGTATTAAAAAAGTAACAGAAGCTTTAAAATCAACTTTACTTAAGTACAGTACTTAGTCGCGTATAAATGTACTTACCATACATTCACATACTGTGTGTGTGTGTGTGTTCAGTTGAACAACAAATCAACAGTAGGAAAGTCTGGCCTTTTTCAGCACAATGGAGAGAGCAGGAGTGAGAGGACTATGTAGAGTGTAGGAGAGCAGGCTACCGTTACATGTTTCAGCACCATGGACGGAGCCCGGTGAAGAAGATCACCTCTGGCGTCCTCCAGTGACCAAATCTCAGTACTGACAGGAATAATGAAAGGGGCAATAACATTTGGTCTTCCACCGTCTGTTTTATTATTTTGTAAAGTAAAATAACTATTAAGTATAGTATGTATAATTCACAAAGAATATTAAAAAAATTAAAAAGTTTATTTTGTCTTAACTTAGTTTAAGTTCATTGTGATCATTCAAAAATGTGGCGTTTGAGCTTTTCCCCAAACTCTTTCACAGTATTTTTGTTTTTCTTAATTTTTTTCATTATTCTTAAACAGTTGGTCTATGGTGAGTTTTTTTTACACAAGAAATAACACTTGACGTAACACTTGAAAATGTTTTTGAAGGGTTAACTTTGTGTGAGTTATATAACTAAAATTCATACACGGTAACAGTGATTTGGGAGTTTGTTTTTCTTTTCATGCATAATGTGTATACTGTCATTATTGTGGCTCAGAGATGTTATTTCTTCTACCTTACAGACACAAATCATTTTCATTCTATTTAACTAAAATCTACTTGCAGAGACGTTTTCACTGAGCAGTGAACACTTTGTGTGTAAGTTTTCTTGTTGCAAAAGGTTGTTGTCAAAGTTAGAGTAATGTTATAAGGGTTGCTTGATTTTTACTGTGTACAATCTATTTGTGTCTGCAGTGTGAGTAAAGCCATAGAGATTCAGGCAGTTTCTTTTGCTTTTGGCTGTTTTATGCACCGTACCCATACATTCTCATGACCTTTCCTGTACACCACACTGCAACGATCAGTTTCTTAGCATCACAAATCAATCTCACCATGTTTCTCCACACTTAACCCACTCATTTTAATTACCATAAACATTGGTTCCAAAGCTTAAGGCACTTTGAAACAAAACTAGTTTCTTTTTCGGCAAACTTCCTTAAGAAACCTTAAAAAAAATATTTGTTTATAATTATCAAGCTTGAGGAGGATCAGGAGGAACTTTTGTAAGTTCTGGGCTGATGTCGTCTCTAGGAGACAAAGAGAGGTACAGTGGATTAGGGTGTGTTAGAGAGGACCATCTGTCCAAGTCTGGATATAATAACTATTTTATAAAGAAACACACGCTGAGCTTGTACTTTACCAGTACACTGCTGATAAGGAAACCCAGAGGAGCTGCCCAGTGACACAGCAGTGAACCAACAATGACTTGTCATGAAGCTCTGCTGGAGTAAAGTGCAAGGACACCTAGGTCAACAGTAGTTGTTGAAGGACATCCTTTAAATATTACAAATCATTTCAATAAGATGTAAAATGTCAGTTATTTAAATCATCAGGCAGCACAAATCAGTATCCACCATTAAATCCCTTTTTAAAACTAATAACTTTCTCTTGAGTATTGTTGAATTTTTAAATATGTTTTAATTATAATTTAAATTTTCTTTTTTGTTGTGGATTTTATTCCTTTCTTTACAGTATGTAAGCCATTTTTACTTTGTTAATTAAAAGTACAATGTAAATTCAGTTAGTAATATTGAATAAGAAGTTCAGTAATGTGATATTTAGGTAATTTGATTTATAACCTTCACAAACTACACTAAACTGGAACTTTTTGTTTTCCATTGTAAAAAAAACACGTTTATTATTATTCACCGATTCACTTTGAATTGTGTAGGCTACGTCATGCTTTATTAATGTAGTCTGGCATCGATTAAAAGGAATGCTTTTACTTTTTTAATACGTTTTTCTTCTTAACTCTGTACGTTGAGGCTGTTGAGAAGTTACAGTACGTGTAACGTTATGTCTGTTTATTATTTAATATCAATACAAGTAGGCTATACAGCATAGGCTACTTTGTAAAAATGGCGTCTGATATTGGCTGCCTTCATGAGCGGAGCTGTGCTTTCAATGGCCACAACAACATCAGTGCATTCTAATTCATCTCGAGAGAATGAAGTCTGCCGCGGCATCAGGTCTAGAGTCGGACAAGAAAACACATCCAAGCCGTCGTCATCATGGGAAACTACGGCCGCTCTGTCGCAGATGTGTCTAACGAACAACGCAATGAGCATTTTCACGGCAACCAGGAGACATGATCGCCTTTCTTTTATTAACCGCCCGTGTACTATCGAAGAAGAAGTGAGCTTCTCTGAGGAGGAAGATGTCAGCGCTGAAAAAGGTAGGAGGGAAGATCAACGGTGTCGTGTTTGAGCATGAACCGAGCCTGCAGTAAAGCCTGTTGTTGTTATTGACTGTTGTCTCAAGTGCACCTTCATAAGGTCTGATGGAGGTTTGGGGGTCTTGACCAGGTAAAGCCAGGTGAATCCAGCGTGTCGCACCTGGTCAGACTGATAGAAGTGTAAATGATAAAAAGTTCTGCAGTGCATGGATGAGTCACTAACTGAATGATTTAATGCACTTGTAAGGTGTTCCCTGCACCAATCAATCACTGGATGATGCATGGTGTGTGGGTGAGGAGGTGTTGTGAGAATTAGAGTAAATGTGTTTGGAGGTGGAAGGAGGGTGGAGGTGCCATTGAATTCATTGTTAATGGAGGGTACCTACAGTTTCTTCCCTCAAGTTTTTTCTGTCTCTAAATCCCCACATGTACGTATTGTGCTGCTCCCCTCCATTCAGTCAGTGTGTGTGTGTGTGTGTGTGTGTCTGTGTTTTTGTGTGTGTGTGTCTGTGTGTCGATGTGTGTGTTTGTGTGTGTGCTTGGAGTGACTCAGCTGTATTGTACTATATCTGTCATCCATCTTTTCATCTGTCACAGGTGTTACCATGGCTACTACAGACTCACTGCTGTCTTTTCTTTGAGAAGGACACAGGTAAGACGTGGGAGGGGTGAGCAAGTCACACATGATGAGGAGATGTAATTCACGCTAAAGGTGGCTTTTTTACTTTTCTTTTTACACATGTTGTATAATGACTTTATAGTAGCAGGGATCTGAAGGAATGACAGTGTTATGATGGAAGCTTCTTTGTTCTTTTCAAGCAATGAGTTGTGGCCTGTTGTAGCAACTGGTTGTAATAGTGTAAACCTTATTCAGAGACTATAAAGGGTAACTCTGGGGATATTCTATATTTTTCTTTTTGGCAAATATTCCCATAAAAAGACGGAACTGATCACACTAATTGTTGCCCTTGTAGCCAAAACTTGATATATCTTGTTGCTATGTACCATTGACCTCCATTCTTTGACCAAAAAGTATTCAAAACACATCAATGTTCATCATTACCATAATGGGCTCTGTAATATAGTGGACGTTTGACCATATTTCAGGTTTTAAGACCACTTAGTCTTCTGGGCACATCTAAGTTTTGACTCGTGTAATTTAATTCAGCTGTTTTATGAATTCAATTATAAACCTCGGAGGCAGGGAAAATGCTGAATGAGGAATTATTTGAAGATTTAGATTACAACATTGGGGCAGGGGAATCTATCCAAACAAGAAATTAAATCTCAGACTGGTCCTTTGACCAACTTGATGTTGTATTCTGTAGTACAAGTTGTTAAACAGTTCAAAGCTCATCTCCAAATTTTAAACTTCTCTACATCTTTTTCTTTTAAAGCTTATTACAGTACAGAGAGGCAGGAAAGGGGAAGAGAGAGAGGAGGGGGGGATGACATGCAATAAAGGGCCATGGGTCTGAACCCAGCCTACATGGCGTGCAGCACGTTCTACAGGGTGAGCTTGAGGTTACCCAAAACTTCTCCACATCTCAACAAAAAGAGTTTACTTTATGTGCCATAAAGTCACCGGCAAACCAAATAGTTCATCCACAGCTAAAAACATTCCCTGAAAATACACTATTTACTCCTTTTTGGGATAATTTCTGCTTCGTCTACAGTTCCCAGCAGTTTTATAAAAAATAATATACAATTTAAACTATATTTTTACATATTTAATATATATTTTTGACCTGTTTTAAAGATGTACATCTTCACTAGGAACCAATAGGCTTGGAACTGAAAGCTACAGACAGGCAATGAAAGTCAGACAGTATAAAGAAATTGGCATATTGGGATCATGGGACTTATATTTCATCTTAATACAGAATACTGCCAGCCTTCTTCTTTAGATGAGTTTCAAACTACTACTTACTGTAAACCTGCATTTATTTATTTATTTATGGCCACCTGGGGGAAGTACAACAAGCTGTTAACATTGAGATATTATCACCTTATTAAGTTGATATGGCAAACAGCAGACACTTCCCTATTTACAAACCCCAACATGACATCAGGACTCTGCGTTAACATACACGCCGACTTTCCTAAGCCATGTGGCGTGTTATCTGTACACATTTTGATCTATCCACGTGTATGCCTACGCTGTATACAGCAGTTGTAAACATATATGCCACTTGCCGTTCTATCGCCACTTGCCGTGCTATCGCCACTTGCCGTGCTATCGCCACTTGTCGTGCTATCGCCACTTGCCATGTTATCGCCACTTGCCCTGTTATGAAATTGATGGTTGAGTTTAGGAAACCTGACACATGAGATCAGTCTGACATCCAGCAGATACGGAGAAACATTAACATTCTTTTGGAGTTGTGTTGGGGCCCCATGATGAATGTGGGCCCAATACTTACTCTCCTTTTAACAACTCCTGAGAGAAATATCTGTCTCTTTAGCTGCTAAGTTCCAAGCTAGTTGCTAACTTTGTCTGGCATTTGGTGCTGTGCACGAAGCGTACCACCGACTATTGAGGCTGGAAACTATGCTGACAAGAGCAGTGAGTCAAACCCAAACAAATAAACAATAAGCTGTAAAATGGTCCATAGATTTGAAAACTGCGGAGGGTTGGTTTCTGGTTTGTCACTAAGAGCGACACCATTCACATAGGCATTCCATTCATTGTTAATATAAAAATATTTAGTAATGCAGTTTTATCTTTTAACATTCCTTTGGATAAGCCCGGTTGCCAGCACTGTCCTTATTGTCCTGCTGTAACTTTACTTCTGTAAAGTTTGTTACGTGTGATCTGACATATGAGATGTTTATCTACCATCTAGCACAGTGCATGATGGGAAAGGTTTGAGCAAATTACCAAAGGACAGACAGGTGAAGAAAGCATATCAACTTCACATAGCATATTGACAGTGTTAGCTGTTGTACAGTTTTGTGTGAAGAATTTGGGCATAGAGCATAAAGGAGATAGTTGTTAATTAGGTAAACTCTGCACGACTCCATCTCTCAGCAAAGGTCAGAACACTGAGAACCATCCAAGGAAAAAGCACTGCAGGGGTCCGCTGCCTTTCGCTTGGCATTTTTTGGGCATCATGGATGATCAAATGCTGGCTCACATCAGCACAATCCTCAAATACTATCACTATCACTGTGATGCTTTTGAAGCCAAAGGCCAAGACGTAATGAAAGAGTAATCTTAAATTGTGTGAATTTTTATTTACTTGGTTATAAATAGACACAAAAAGAAAGTATTCTCAAGATTCTTGTGACGTGAGAAAAGAATTTGCTTGTCGCTAGGAGCATGTTGGTGCATAATTCACCAATAAACTAACATTTTGAGGTCAGGTTTGGCTATTTTTAAACTAAAGCATTACCTTTCTGTTCTGTTCATTAATAACTCAGGGACATTTTGAAAATTTAGCCCAACACTAATTGTTACAGGGTGTCTGTAGTGCTGCAGTGTCGTTCTCTATCATAATACCATCCTTAGATAAAGACTGTTTAGGATCTCAAGTTTGACAGCATTTGCTCAAACAATGATCTTGTATGTGTCAATCACATTCTGATAATGTCTTTTTACGCATTACACTAAATGAGCTGACAGTGGAGTTTCAGCCCAACCACACATCAGAGATTATCTGTGAGTTAATCGTGTGTAGGGTCCTACCGTGCTTTTACAGGCTTTGTCAGCACAAAGGCTCCAGATGAAGTGAATGTGGATACGGGAACATCTCTGCTTGTTTGATGTGCATAACCTAAAGAATTGTTCCGAGTTTGTTCCTCTTTATCAGCCATCCGCAGAACTTGCTCTTTATCATACCTTGCTCATCATTTTCTCAAGGTTGAGGCAGAATGTTAATGACTGTGTGGACCAGATCATTTTAGGGAAAATAAAGCTAGCACGCCATGCAGTGATGCTGTTTATGACTTTTTAGTGCATGAGCTTAAGCTTTAAAAAGGAGCATGACAAGCATTTCAAAAGTCTGCTGTTTTTAGCGTTATTAATCTAGAACAGGAATATAGCACAAATATGTAAAACTTTGATATTTCCTAACTCACTCCAGATTAGTGTTACACCACTAGGTGGGACTGTTTACTTGATAACATATTGAAACACTGCTATGACATACCTGCTGCATTTAAAAAACTGGCCATGACAGAATTGTGTGCAGATTGTGTGCTGTGTTATCTTGGAAAATGTATTACTTAGAGAGCTTTCTTGTTCTGCTCAACAGTTTGTTAGATCAGTGAGTCCACAATGTTTTAGAAAACAGAGATAGTAATATAGTTATATGTACTGTATATATATTTGTTTTGTTTGAGACTGGGAAGTTTAGAGAATAGGAGCAGATATCTTGTTAAAAAGGCAGCATATTCAGTCCACTTTGATTTGCTGTCAGTCTGTACGTAGTAGAATAATAGAAAAACACCACTTCATTAGCATAGTAGTAGCATTTAGCAAACTAATATTAAGTTGAAAAACTTGGTCTTTTTCTTATCATTCACATGCACAGAAGAAGCGTACAAAACAGGACAAAAAAAACATCAAGGAATCTAGGTTTGAGTGGTTACACACACACAGTTTTAATTCAATTCAATTCAATTCAATTTTATTTATAGTATCAATTCCTAACAAGAGTTATCTCAAGACACTATACAGATAGACCACACTCCAGAATTTACAACGACCCAACAGTTCTAGTAGTCTCCTCCAGAGCAAGCAACAGTGCGACAGTGGCGAGGAAAAACTTCCTTTTAGGCAGAAACCTCGGTCAGACCCAGGCTCTTAGTAGGCGGTGTCTGACGGGCCGTTTGGGGTTGGAATGAAGAGTGGCAATAACAAAAATAGACAAAAATTTGTAGTCTGTAGCAGTTCTTTGTAGTAGTTTGCGGCATAGCAGGACGCTGTGCGGCATTACAAGGCACAGCAGGACATAGCAGGGCACTGCAGTGTAGCAGTCCTACATCCTTGAGTGTTAGCTTTGTCTTTCAGTGGGCTTATTTAAGCGGCCCTTCTTTTCTATCTGCATCAGCTACTGCTGATGTGTCTTTTTCATCCAGTAAAGGAGCGCTCATATTTCTCTTGAGTAGTACCTCTACTCCTTCAGAATACCAATAAGTCTTACGTTGGGCCTAAAATCAATATGATCCTTTCCAAATGTGTATTTATTCCTCTCAGATTGTCTCTCAACCTTAGATGCTCTGCTGTGCTGTAGGACAGAGAAGAGGCTGGTGAAGGAGGGAGGACTTGAGGGGAATGTGAGGGCTGTCAGACTTGGTTTTGTTCTGCTGGTTGGTGAAATTTGCGGTTCCAGTTTTGGACAAGAAGTCATCTCAGAACTTTAAAAGACAGGAATGTGACTTGTGTTGTAATTTGCTGGTGCGGGTGAACTCGAACCATCAGTTTTGGTGTGCTTCCTGTTGTTCAGTTTTGTGTAACTTTCTCCATGGATTGTATGCCATTTAAACACCTGCACATGGCCCGAGAAACGTGTCTGATCTCAAAGACGTCAGCAGGGTCCTGACAAGACCAGGAAATGACTCCCTCCCTTTCAGTCGGAGGAGTGATGTCATCGCAGGGAGAGGGTGAGATTGGCTAAGGCTTTATTGAGCTTGACGTTTTATCACTAAGTGCACGCGACGTATGACCACATGCACCAGTCAATACGAGGACACAGAGCAGGAAAAGTGAGAACCAAATGACATAGTAACACATGTGTGACTCGTTATAAACCCCCCAGGGAGAGAGTGGGAGGCAAAGGCACGCAGAGAGACAGAAATGCAGTTAGAAACCCAGAGGGGAAGAGGGACAGCATGAGTGTGCATGCTGATGGGGATAGGAGTGTGTGGAGCTACAGAGCTGCAGAATCCTGAATCCAGCAGATGGAGACTCCATGTCCTTGTTTTGCGGTGATCTTTGGGAGCAACATGCAGCTCGCGCCGCTGCCTCGCACTGCTGCAGTGGAGGAGTAAATGCGGAGCCCAACACTGCTCCAGGTGATCCACACGCAGCCCAGCCCGGCAGACTGTTCCCTCCTTAGCCTTCCCTCTCCTCCTCCTCCTTTTCCTCCTCCTCCGCCTCCTCCACCTCCTCTTCCTCCTCTTCTTCCTCTTCCTCCTCTTTCAGTGCTCCATTCCTCTGAGGGCTTTGAAAAAATTACAAGAAAGGAACAGAAACCCTGCTTTCCCCCTCCGTTCTCAGATGTGAAACACCTCTACATGACTGTCCGCCACTTCCCTGTCATCAAGTGAAGACGCGCCGCATATGTGCTCCAATGTCTCCGGAACATAGACTCGCTGCAAGGTAAGAAGACTTGCCCGGAAAAACGCTTCTAGTCTTTGCTTCTTTTGCTTTTTTCTTGAGACATTTTCTACAGAACTGTTAAAGCCGTGCGTGTGTGTGTGTATGTGTGTGTGTGATGAATTTAACAGGTAGATGAGAAGTTGCCACAGCAAATTAGGTAATTGGTATTCCACGCAATGGATAGAAATACATTTAAAAAAAAAACGCTTAGAGAAAGATTTTTAGATAGATTTGACAAAAAAAATGTCTTCAGTTTTATAGGAAAAGCATCTCTTCTTTCCCTCAATCACAGCGATCCGAGCAGGTGTGTGTTCATGTAACAGAATCCAGCAGGGTGGGAGGGATTGCTCCTCAAACAGGCTTCTCGATGGGCAACAAGGGGATTTTTATCTCGACAATGTGGCCAAACAGCTTTCCATCGATCTACTTATGGCTACTAATATCGGCACAATCTCTGGCTTCAAAATTACTGACAGACTGCCTTTTTTAATGTTACCGGTTCATAATCATTATGTAATCGTTTTTATTGGTTCTGTTTGGCAGTAGAGAGAGAAAAAACCCTATTCCATTCTTGTCTTCATGCCTTATTTGTCTTAGATAGCGAGAACTCAAGTCAATGTGAGAATGCAAAAGGGAGAGATAGATGAAGGCAGCAGGTAGAAGGGGACAGGGGTATGTTGGGGGGG
>NC_048424.1:6158059-6167148 GCF_013103735.1 Etheostoma cragini | reverse complement strand
CCCCATCTGTGAATTCGGGGGGCCTGCTGGTCAACAGCTAAACAGTGTGATCAATTTAAAATTGTTAAATCTCTTAATCACATGTTAAAGCCTCAAAGCCTACACCTGTAAGTGACCTAATGGTTTATCACTTTCACCTTACACACACATGCACACACACACACACACACACACACGCACACGCACACACACACATGCACACACACACACTTCCTAATGGCATAATAAGAGACTAGCTGGTGCTGCAGCAATGTCCAAATCCTGCATTCAGCTGTTTGACAGGATGTGTGTGTGTGTGTGTTTGTGTGTGTGTGTGTTTTGGTGAAACCTTTGACAGTGTCTTGCGCTCCGTTTAGCTCCTGGATGTGTGTGCCCAGAAAATCACAACTGTGATGTAACCTGAAAAAAGTAGAAGGAAAAGCACACAGTTAAAATTTGTATGTACATTCATGCTCATTCATGTTTGGATATAGATCAGATAGCATGCCAGGTTCTTTTATAACTGTAGTGATATGCAGCAGAGAACTGACATATGCTCGCATTAATTGTTGTGTCTTGACACATGCAAGCACACACACAAACTGTGCATGTAGCATTTGCCCTTGCAACATGCTCCTTCTCCTGATACACTGTACAAACAGTAAGCTAAAGGCACACCTATATGCATAAATACAGGCTCACTCAGACAGCTGTGTGGACTGAATCAAGCTGTTTCATGTGTAGTAAGGTGTCTGAGGTGGTCATTTGTCATGCGTGGCATTAGGATGCAGAAGAGGATCTCAGAGGAGCAGAGTCTCAGCTGCTTGCATCTTCCGGCAGCTTTTTACTGCTCCGATTGTCCAGCAGATACATTGGCATCCTGAAACGCCTCATTTAGCCGATTCTTGCAGCTCCCAACAAGAATAAAGTGTGGAATGCCCCGCCAGGATCCCCTTGAGGCTGCAATGTTTATTACACACAACAGACACGGAAATGTAGGGCGAAATGGACAACATACTTACCAACTAATTTTGTTTGAGACCTACTGCTACAATGGTTAAATTAATAGTTCAATATTTTAAGAAATATGCTTATTTGCTTTCTTGACAAGTAGTTAAAGATAATAAAATGTATACTTATTTTGAAGAGAGGAGATCCGCCATACTAAAGCCCAAGAAAAAGCTGAAAAGCAAATGCCTGGAACACCAGACTGACGCAGACCTTTAATAGTAATAAGAATGGAAATGGTACAACTCAGCAGCTATGCACAGAATGCAGAAAGTTGGTCCGAACTGATTTTGTTACAATTGGACAGAGCAAGGCTAGCTGTTTCCCGATATTCAGCCGTTGTGCTAAGCCAAGCTAATTTCCCTCAATGTCAAAAAAGGTTTATTATCCCTTTGGTAGCATGAATGTCATTTTAAAATTTCATGGTAATCTGCCTGTTACGTTATGAAATATCCTTATTTGAGAATAGCAGAAAACATTAAGATTCAGCCTCTGCAGCCCATTAATATCTACAGTAAATTTGAAGCAAATTTAAAAAGGATTTTTTCAGTGAAATCTTTTCAGTGAATCCTCTGAGGACCATGAACACCAACCAAATTTGAAAATCTGGCCAGTAGTTGTTCAGATCTGGACCAAGTACCTTAACAGGTGGAAAGATGGATGGTTTGATTAACAGATGGGGCTAATGGAATATTGCTCCTTTTAGCATCACCCTTCATTGCTGACACCTGGCAGTGGATTTCACAATGGTTCAGTTTGATTAACTGTGATGAAACATTCTGCATGCTGGAGATTATTTTAGATGTCATGTTCAAGATCTCTGTTGAACACCACAGTTTGCCTTTTGCGTCCTCTTCTGCAAACGGGCGATCAGAGGTTTGACAGAGTAAATAAAATAACTAATTTGTTCATATACCCTCTTTGTTTTACTCACAAAGAGTGTGTGTTTGTTTTTAGGATCAAAGCTACAGTACATCTGGTGGTTGATGGCATCTTTTCTCTTTGCTTTGCTGCATTGGTTTGGAGGTCAGGATGGAATGATTAACCAGCCGTTAACTGACGAGCTGATTCATTGCTGAGTGCATAGCAGGACGACAATAGAAAGAGCAGTGGAATTTATAGTGGTTATCCACAGAATTATTTTTAATATAGCTTTTTTGTTGTTTTATCCAGGTGTTAAACGTGAACAAGACATCCGTTGAAACACTGCTCGAATGACTTCTTTTTCATATTTTCTATTAAGAAGCTAGGTTTCTGTTGGAGGCACCACTTTATTCATGGTGGTGATGACTATGCATGTTATAATCACTGAACCTAGTATTAATTCCCAAATAAACAGATAGAACATTTAAAACGTGTCAGTCTGTCTACTGAGCTGCAGAAAACTGCTTTTTCCACTGAGACATGGTTTCTCGGACTACTTGGTTTCAACGATGGAAATGCATCAGTAACAGTGAAAAGTTAAAGTATTGATGACAACCACCTCAGGGAGTGACACTTCAGATCCAGCATTTAACTTACTTTTTAATGATTCAGGATTTGGTTTCTTTTAGCAGCTTACCTATTTAGATCTCAAACTGTTCCAATTTCACATCTTTTCTCTGTCCTGTGACTCTCTTGCATCTTTCTAGTGACACCTTAGTATTTTCTCTTGCTTAATGTCAATGTCTAAAAAGATTGTAGACTATTGTACACACATTGTTTCAGATAAATGTCTTACTGTTTCCACTGCATGGCACGGCTCTGCTCTACTCAACTCTACTGGACTTGCTCGTCTTTGGTTTTCCTTAAGCAAAAGTTGGCTAGTACCTGTTACTGTTTCAGTATCACCTTGGTTGAGGTTACAACCAAGCTGAGCTGACACTAACAGGTAGAGTTAAAACATTGCAGACCACTGATTGGTCAGAGAGAACCGTTATTAGCGCTACATGGGACATCCTGCAGAAACCCAACATTTTTGAAATAGCCAAATTATCATCAATAGGGGCCTACACTGTGGCGTGCAATTGACGAACCACGTTTCTCTGTTTGGTTGCCGATTAAAGTATTCAGCGAGTTTCACGTTGCAGATGATATCACTGCAGATCGACGCAGCTGATATTTTTGGTTGAAGATAACATGAGAAGAGAAAATACACAATTGTTTTTCCAGTGTTTGAAAATTAATTAAAATTCACTTGCATAGCTTCTTTGTATAGCCAATATTTGAACATCAAACACATGTCTACTGTACTTTCCCTCCCTGTATGTATTGAGGAGAGCTATGAATTTATTTATTAATGACCAGATTATTTAATCAAATAATTTTGTCTATAAAATAGCAGTCTATTGTGAAATATGTCACCATTTCTTGTTTCGTCCAACCAATGGTCCATAACCCAAGAATATTCTATTCACGGCGATATAAAGACGATTAAAGCAGCATAATCTCACATTTGAGCTCTGTTATCTTAATGTTTTCTGGACACCTGATGTTCAGTCTTGTGGCAAAACTGAAGAGAAGCTGGATGGAAATAAACCAGAATCTCCAGAAATGGTTCCCAGTTTTAATCCCTCCTAGTGGTGCTTGGTACAATACCATGTTAGGTAGCAAGAGAAGCTGTGTGGGTGTACGAGTGAGTGGAAGAGTGAATATGAGTTTGAATATAGAGAGCATTCAGAGGAGTGAGCTGGATATTGGCAGCAGAAAGCACAATTGATACCATTTATTGTTTTGTACTTAGAACATGTGGAAACACGTACTCTCCTCGTATTTGACCTGAGTGGGTAACTGTGTCCTACATTTACATCAGGAGATGTAACTGAATGTTATCTGTAAAGGAAGGTTCAGTTTTTTAGGTTGGTTGCCATCGTCATGGGGCATTGGTCAGAATACATGAGCTGAGCCACAGAGAAGTTTTATCCATTCAACAGAAGTTTTATTTAATAAAACTGAATGATGCAAATGCATAACAAAACACAAAAGAACAGAAACACATACTCTAGGTCGGAGAATCTAGGAAGAAACAAATAGAAATCAGAACTTAAGTCAATATTCTCACATGTTCATAAAGTAATTAGATGAATAATGTTATCAAGAAATAAGGTACAAAGTAAAACTCCTTACCAGCTGCCACCCCATGTGAAGGTGTGGAAAAGACTGAGAAGGAGTGCAGTGTTTAAATAAGGAGTGACCAGGTGAACTCAATCAGGTAATTAAGGTAGAAGCAAAAAACAATCTGTGGTGAAGACAGAAGAGGAAAGGAGTGAGGTAGGTGTGGAAAGCAAGTGTCACAATACGATAGAAATAGGGATCTTTTGTACAGCCAACCACAGACTTCTACTGAGAAATGTGATTACAGACCAAACCAAAATTAATGGTCATCAGGTAGGCCAAGAAGGGGGATTACGTGAACTACAGGTCTGACATAGGACTTGTCTTTCACTGTAACTGTAGCTTTCCTAATGTGGCCATCTTTGCTTGGTGGGAGGCGGGTCACCTTTCCTATGGGCCAAAGAACTCTTGGTATCTGGGAGTCAATCATCACCACAACAGAGTTTAATTGCAGATCTGGTTTGCCCCACTGCCATTTGTGCCGTGTTTGAAGTGATGGTAGATAGGATTTGATGTAGTGTTTCCAGAAATAGCCAGACATTATCTGGTCATGGCGCCAATGCCGTCTTCTGGTCTGGGTAGGACACTAGTGTCGGACACTAGTGTCCTACCCAGACTCGGTTCTTCTCAGAAGCAGCATCATGTCGTCCCATGATGATAAGGTTGGAGGTGACTGGATCAACATCTGCAATATTTGAAGACACATAGCCAAGTGGTTTTGAATTAAGGACGCCTTCAATTTCAATTAACACTGTTCTCCAAACTTCTTCAGTAACCATTTGTGCACCAATGGCTGTACTGAGAGCACGCCTTCAATTTCAATAACGCTGTTCTCCAAACTTCTTCAGTAACCATTTGTGCACCAATGGCTGTCCTGAGAGCACTTTTTACACAGCGTTCTTCCCCCTCCCACAACCCACCGAAGGATTGACTGGAGAATGGGAGAAAGGTTATGTAAAGCGTTCTGTAATTCTTTGTTTCCTCGTCTGAAGTTGGTTCCTTGGATCGTTCCATTATTGTTCCTTTCTCCATAGTTGTTGAACCATAATTTTTGCACAAGTTGTGAAAGGTAGGAGGTAGCCTAATGGTTCATACAGACGAGCAAGAACTCTGTAGATGTGACGTATTGTTAAGGTACTGCATGTGCTTCCAAGGTTCTGTATTCATACCTGAGGAGGTCAGGTTTACTGTCCCACAGCAATTCTAGTGTGGGTTTTTGGGGATCAGCACAGCCTTCAGAGAGCAAAAGTTCACTGCTGTCAGCTCTTGGTTCAGGTGGTAAATGGTGGATCACAGCAGGATCAATGCATGTCCATTGACAGAGGTCAAAACCTCCAGATGAAAGGGTGGCTTTTAATTTGTCAAGAAGTGTTTGTGCTGATGGATGATGGGAAGCCTTGCAGGCAATTGTCAACATGGAAGCACTGAGTTACTGAATTCTGCACCAATTTATCAGGTTCTTTGTCCTTCACATGTTTCTGTAGGGCAGAAATTGCACAACAGGGACTACATGTGGTACAGAAGGGAAGGAATTGCCATTGGTACACTAAGGGAACCTCTTGGTTCATATCACGCCAAAAGAATCGGAGAAGGGGCCTGTCTTGAGGCAGAAGATGGATTTGGTGAAACATGCCTTTATTGTCACCACTTACTGCTATTGCATGTTGCTTGAAGCGAAGTAGTACCCTAAGGAGTGTCGGCCCAAGGATTGGTCCTGGTAAAAGATTCTTGTTGAGGCCTTGTCCTTGGAAAGTGAATGTGCAGTCAAACACAACATGGCCTTTGTTGTTATGCTTACCATATGGTGAGGAATGTACCAAGCTTCTTTGGTGCAGTGAACCTCTTCAGTAGTCAGCTTGGCCACATTATCAGCCTTCTTAAGTTTTGTGATTTGATCACAGTAGGATATGGCTTTCTCTGGCTCCTTGGACAATGGAAACACAGTGTTACAAAGTCGTGACATAACTGCAGAATAAGGAATGTTCAGAAGAGAAGAATTGGCTAGCCTAAGAAGGGGAGTGGAATTTGAAGTGTTCCTCCTAGACAGGCTTTGAAAGCTGCTGGTGACCCAGCAGGGCCTAGTCTGATAGGAACAATTGGAGTAAATACGTGGATGTGATTTGAGCCTATAAGCAGCAGTGGTGATGCTTTGTTAATTGATGGTAACGGAATGCCTTAGAGATGCTGGCATTGCCTTTGAAGAGAAAGCACAGGGTATATGTGATCCGAGAGTGCTAACTGGCTTGCAGTAAAGGCATGATTGATGGTGAAAATCTTCTCAGGGTCTGCAACAGGAGAAAGCTGAAAACTTACAGATGAGCCGAGAAGAGTTTCATCATCTTGGCGAGCAGTTCTGAGCAATATGTTTTCCGCTTTACCTTCCAGGAGAGATGCTGAGTAGCTGACTGCAGAAGAATGGTACGTTGAGAACCATCACCAAGGACAGCATAAGTTTCCAAAGTTTTCTTTCCATTTTGAAGAAGCACTTTTACAACTTTCAGGAGTACACCATTGCAGTCACTCGGTCAGTCCAGATACAATGTCGTAGAGTAGTCACCTCACACTGTATTTGTAGATGTCTTCTTTTGCAGGTGGCACAGAACTTCTGCAGGTCACACTTAGCGGCTTGGTGAGTGCGAGCACATTGCTAACAGCGTTCATTTTCCTTTATCCTGTTTACCTTATGAGCTTTTGTCTTGAATCTGTGAACTCAGAACATCTGCTGATACGATGTTCACATGATTGGCAGTACGCACAGGTTGGTCTTGACTTTGGAATGATTTCTGGATCTGGCGTGAATTCATTTGGTTTCTGTGCCCCATGTAGAATTGTGGTTGGAGCAGGTATGAACTTAAGGGAAAGTCTTTGCTCATTGAAGATGGAAATGTCCTTCTGGGTTGACACTTAGCTTCAGATTGCAACCAAGATGAAAACACAAGCAAGTCATACTTCATGATACCTTGGTTTCTGTAGACATGCCGTCTAAAGTGACTGGAGTGTTCTGCAGGCAGCTTTTTAATTAGACAATCCAGATGAGAAGTTCACAAGTCACAGATAAGTTCTGCATGTCCTTGATTTTCTGTAGTGCTAAGCAGACTAACATGTGCTTATACACAAAGAGCAAAGTTATCAAGACCATGAACACCTCCTACTCTGAAAGGAGGGAGATTAAATGTTTCTGAGCTCCTTCAGTGCTAGTTGTCTAGGCTGCCCATTACGTTCATCAAAAGCATTGATGGCTTGAGTGTATGGGTCAGAAGCATAGGAAAAGGCAAGAGCTAGTTGTTTGGCTTGGTCCACTTTGAGATGATCCAAGAGAACACGATATTTGAAATGCTCGGTTTCATTAGGGTTAAGTAAATTACAGAGTGCCATCCGTAACATCGTGTACTGCATTGCATCCTCTTGAGAAAGGTCTAGGAAAGAAGGACCCTCAGGGTTGTATACATGTGTTCTGCCAGTAGGGGTTGCCAAAGGTCACTGTGGTGATTATGAGATGTAGAAGACTGAGGCCTTAAGGGGAATACTGCCTCTGCTGGGAGGAGAAGGAAACAAGAGGCTGAGCACATGGACTTTGTAGGTTAACCTGTGCTGGTGCTGCAGGAAAACAGGGAGGTTGGCAGCTCTTGTGAAAGTATTGGTCCAGGTTCACCAGCTGAAGGAATTGCATTATCAAAGTTAAGAAAGTCAGGTTAATAGGGCAGACTTGAAGACATCGCAGCAGGATGATGTCTGGTCACTGGTGGACCGGAGGAAGAGCAATATTGCAGTTTAACACTTCGAGCAGCTTGCCGTTGTGCTTGGGAAACTGCTGTTGGGCAACAACAGTGTCTGCTCTCTGTAGATAACGCAGGCCTGGATGAACAGGAGGAATAAGGAGTAGACGATCTATCCATCATACGCTGAATACTCCCCATTGTCACTAAAATTTCCTTTATGATTTCAACATGACCAGTAGGCACAAGAGAATCATTCATCTCATCTTGCCCATTACCGTCATCCTGCGCCAATGTGTGTCTGTTGTATGATGTGGGCATACTGTCTGGCAAGCAGCACCTTTCACTCCAGTATATTGGACTTCATAATCTTCAAGACAAGCAGGAGGTTGAGTTTTCCAATCCGAACGTCGAGGAGTCTCATCTAATGGCTTTACATCCATGACAGTAGTCTTATTCCGGCTCAAAGGTCCATGTAAAGGAGTGTTCAGTTTTTGAGGTTGGTTGCCATCGTCATGGGACATCGGTCAGAATACATGAGCTGAGCCACAGAGAAGTTTTGTCAAATTTCTAATTTTATTTTCTTCCCATGAAACCGTACGGGGTGGATGTTAGTCAGAAAAGCAGTGATAGCATGAATGCTTTGCACCACATACTGTAAGTGAGTGCTGGTTAGTGTCAACCTTAATTTTCTTTTTGCAACATTAATTAACACAACAAACGCCAGCTTTGTTAAACATCAGTTTGAAACAACCTCTACACTCGGAAGCTTTTGGCTCTGTAGGATTTTGTGGCAGCAGCAACAGCAAATTCTTAGAAGATTTCTTAGAATTATTATTTTTTAGATTGAATCCCCGTCTTTTGTGTTTCGTTTTGGGCTTGAGAATGATTTCTACTTTGCATGTTATCTGTCAGTTACCATACTAAATCCAGGAGGTAAAATGGTAACTGTGAGGTGTTTGACGGAAAATCAATGACGAGCAAGGATGAGACTGACTGAAATCATACAATCTGCATTGATCAGCCTGAGGAGAGACTCTCTTGTTGAAGTTCAATAAGCTAGTTGGAGTGTATTGACTACTTTTAGCATGAGGAAACCCCTCATCCAGGTGTGTGTGTTTTTTGGGGTGAAAAAACTGTTGGAAGTAATAATGGAATTAGCCGCCTGGTGTGTGGTGTGATTTGGCTTCCCTAACGAGTACTGGATTCATCTTCATTCTCTGACAGTATGTCGAGTGGGATATGCTGTTCTCCAGCCTGTTTCCATGGAGATGCTCAAGAGCTGTAGCGTTA
>NC_048424.1:6151024-6158049 GCF_013103735.1 Etheostoma cragini | reverse complement strand
CCCCCCCCCCCCCCCCCTGTACATTTCTACCAAACTGTGCTGCTTTATGTGAGGGATCTGGGCCAGGGTGTGAATGTATGTGTGTGTGGGATATAACAGTGTAAAAAAAAGGCACACAAACACGTATCACACCATTGACAGATGCTTATGCTATTGTAGTAGCATTAAGCTCTACGGTTGTGTATGTGCAAGTGTGTGTGTTGCAGCCTAGTATCTCCCGTAGTGCGACTGTACAGTGTGTTAGTGTGTGTATGGTATTCTCTCGGTGTGTCATGCTAGTAGTAGCTGCTAATCTTGAAGCTCTGCTTTAGCAAATGCCCGAGGGTGAGCGTGTTCATGTTACAAAGGCTGATTGGTGAGTGTTCATTGACATAGTGTGAGTGTGTCCATGCTGAGTACGTGAGCTAGTGAGTCAGTTACAGAAAGAGGGAGAGAGGAAAATGAGATCATGAGAGTGAGAGGTCGAGGAAGGTTGGGAAGAGACGCTGAAACAATAGGTGAAATGACATGATGATCTAATAAATTTGCAAAACAATGGTCGACTGTAAACCATGAAGGATGAAATCTCATTGAAAAACAACTCCTGCTGCAATCTTTGTAGAGCTGCAAAGACTAATCGATTAGTTGTCAACCATTAAACTAATCGCCAACTATTTAAGAAAAAAAATTCAGATTTCTTACATGTAAATATTTTCTAGTTTCTTCACTCCTCTATAGCAGTAAACTGAATATCTGAGTTGTGGACCAAACAAGACATTTGAGGAAGTCATCTAGGGCTTTGGGAAATACTGGTCGCAGTTTTCACAATTTTCTGACATTTTAAAGACTAAACTACTAATCGATTAATCCAAAAAAAGAATCGTCAGATAAATCGACAATTAAATAATCGTTAGTTGCAGCCATAATTCTTTGAGCTACATGTGTCCCATTTTATGGGTGTACTGTAGTTACTGTGTATGTGTCCCCAGAGAGCTGTAAAGCCAGAAACCCAGGTTCTTGCTTAAAAGGTGACAAAGGTGACAAATGATTCCTGGCCAGACAAAGAGGCCACCACACGGGGACAGATTGTGTCGAAAATAGCTGCAAAAAGGATCTTTCCGTGTTGGCAGAATGATGCAGTACAGACCTTAACAGAGGATCCCTGCTGTATGAAGGCCAGGACAATCCCTGTAGCAACACAATGTCTAATCCTGAAGCCCTTTCCTGTCAATATGCAGCCTGCATCTGTTTGAAGGGTAGATCCGCCCTCTGATTCATTGACCGGATCTGGTCGGTTTTTGGAGAGCGCACAGGAAACCAAGATACAGCCTGTGTAAACATATCAAATTAACCTAAAATTGGTTCAAACAGCTGCTAGAACCCAAAGATGTCCAGCTTACTACCGCAGAGGACTAAGAAAACTCAAATATTCACACAGAGGAAGCTGGAGCCATAGAGATTTTGGTATTTTTGCTTTAAATAAATGAATCAAATCTGAATTGTTGCTTATGATCTGTTGCTTGACTAATTGATTAATTGATGGATTGTTTCAGCTCTAAATGTGAGCAAACTGTTAGCAACATTAGCATTCACATGCAGTTGTGTCTGTAGACTCATAATGAATGGAAGTCCAATATTCATTTTTTTTAAGTTGTTCTTTGGTCTCTACCAAATCCTGAGGGAAATATCTGTCTCTTTCGCTACTAAATGATTCACCAGCTAGTCCCTAACTGTGTCTGTCTGCTGTTTGATGGGTGTTCAGAGCCTTTTTTGCTGAAAACAGCTGCCTGCAGTAAAAACGTCACTATGAGAGCAGTGAGAGTAAACCTAAACAGTAAAGTTGTGGGACAAACAGATAAATGAGATGAAAGATGCAATAAAGCTCTGTAAATCCGAGGGGAGCTTCAGATTCAACGACACCTTTCACATTGTTCTTATTATTATATGATATATTAAGTAAAAAATATTGGTTATAATTAAAACAGCTTTAAATAGAGTGTCAAGCTTTTTGCTTATATAAACAGTTTTGTTTGCCAGTTAAAAAATTGTTTTGGTGTCTGGTCTCAGTAGTTATGATCTCAGTATTTCTCTCATTATTTCTAAACTCCTGGTCATGGCCCTGCTTGCACTATACAGACATCCCTACCAAATAGAAAACCAGATATTAGACAAAACCTGAAAATGGATATATGAGTCAAATATGTTCTTGATTTTGTCTTCGATTTTACATCCAAATTTGTACCAGAGAGAAAAAAAGATCACTATCAGCTTTATTGACTTATGTAGTTTTAAACTCTATGCCACCATGCGTGAAATTGATTTGAGGGTGTGTTTGCTCTCTGGCAGCATCCATAGTGAACATCTCCATAGCTGATAATAGGATATGCGGTGTGCAGGGTTAGCCTGTAGAGAAGCTGGGTGGTAGCAGTCATCTCAGTCTATCGCACCCTGGGGAGAGCTTATAGTATCTGTATGAATTGGGGAAGAAGAGAAGCTGTGTGTGTGTGTCTGTGTGTGTGTGGATAGTAAGGTTAACATTATTACATGGCCTTGATCCTTTGCCAGTGCCATGGTGCCTGCCGTGTGTTAATGGCCAGAGTGTTCCGACTCACACAGGGCGGTGACTCCTGCCAGGTGCTACATGTCCACACAGGGAATTCAAAGTGCTAATACTAATGTTCTAAACCAGCGTCCTGTCAGGTGTGTGTGTGTGTGTGTGTGTGTGTGGGGGGGGGGGGGGGGGGGGGGGGGGGGGGGGGGGGGGGGGGGGGGGGGGGGGGGGGGGGGGGGGGGGGGGGGGGCTGAGTGGCACGGACAGGAAAAAAAACATTGGTACGGCTTGGCCAGGTGCACTGCTTAGCTGGCTTACTCAGCTGGAAGCTCATGCGCTCTCTGTTTCTGTATCAGATACGTGAACAGGTGAGCACACATGCACAGCAACAGACAGAAAGTCAGGTGTTCGTAAAGAAAAACATTCACTTTCATCCAAAAAAATGTGTTTTCTCTTCTCTTCCTTGATAGCTTTATTAAGTCAAGCTTTATTCCAGGTTTCTGTCCTGCATTCACAGTCAGAAGTCCACAGCCTTGAATAAATGTGTCTTCAACATCTTTTATATTTGATTTTCAACTAAAACTGACTTTCCACTCTTCCACCATTCATTCAACTTTAAAATCACTTTGGCAGATCCTAAACTCACTAATAATCAGAAGGCTCTGCCCACTTAGAAAAAGCCTATGCAAGAGTCTTTTTACTTGACTCGAAACCCTTGGCTCATCATCAGCTCAACATGAGCATGTAAGTGTTTAAGAATATCAGTAATTAAATAAGAATATCAATTATGTTGGCTATATCTCTAAATAGGGATCCATCAAGACTCTCACAGATGGTCTTGAGTTCACTTTTGAGTCCATTTCGCAGTTTGGTTAATTTTCAAATTGTGGTTATTAAGATGTCACTCTTTGAAATAACAATTTGTACTGAGACTTCTTTTACTGGGTAATTTTTGATGCTCTGATGAGGTTTGATTTGACTTTACCGCAATGTGGCAATGAAAATACTAAATGTTTCTATATTTTCTAAAATGAGTACAAAGCTTTGCCAAATGTGTGCTGGCACATGAATGAAGGTCTTTTAGCCCCCTCCGGATTCACTAATCGTTTTAATTGCGTGGAACTAGGAAGATCTGTCCCCCCCCCATAGAAACAGATGAGGCTTAAAGATTGTGGCCTGTACTCTGATGTGTCATTGGCACAAAGAGGTGAGAACAGTGACAACACAGTCTCGTGGTGGTGACAGTTTAATTAAAAACTAATTATAGACAATTTTGGAGCTTGTCTTGGTTTAGTCAGAGGAGTCTGCATGTGGTGAAAAGTGTTGACATACACCCTTTCAGTGGCAGGGATCATACTGTAGAACAACCTTCATTTATAACTTCACTCAAGGCAGTACAGATTGTCAGCAAATAAATGTAAAGGTTTGTGTGTAGCTGTTTCAAATAAATGAACTCAAGTTAAAGAGCCTTTGCTGTTTAAATTTTGCTTAAACTATTAAGGCTTGCCTTTTTTTCGAAGGTAAGAAAGCTACCATCAGAGGGCAACTTTCCTCGTCAAATTGCACAAAACAAATCTCACATAATCCCCGGGAAACAGTAGAGAGAAATCATCGAGAGAATTTGTCTGTTTACTGGGTTTTTGGATTGACCACTTTAGAGACCTGGCATGTGTGTGCTGTGTCTTGTGCTGTGTGCTGAGAGGAGGGAGAGATGCACCTCTTTCCCAAGCCATTATTCTGTTATTCAAAACCAAAAATCAGAGCTCTCTGCTCACTTAAATCAGCACACTATACGTGTTTTAGTGATGAATACAAATATCTCACGATCCCATTCAGAATGCTAAAGTGTAACATGTTGAGTCGGGAACTGTCACATTCAGCCAGCCAGTTTGAAACATCCGGTTTATTATCATTTAATACTAGCTATCTACTAGCTGTTTTTGTCTGTCTCTTAGTCAGAAGGATTTCTCTAAAACTACTTAGTTTGATTAAAAGTTGTGTCATGGACAAAGCAACCATGCAGCCTTTTATCAAGTATTCCCTGATCTGATATGGATTGATAATGGCGCTGGTACTAACCCCCCCAAAGAGGTTTTAGCCAACCCCAAAGGAAAATCACCAACACCAAAATGACAAGTGTTGAGAGTAAAAATAGCAATTCAAATCCTCTCTAAATGTGTTTAAGAGCAACTTCCCAAACAGCCATTGAACAAGCAGAACATGAACTTGAATATGAGAGCTAATCTCAGTTTTATCTCCAGAGTCAGACTGTACTTGTACCACCATGCGTAGTCCCCCCCCCCCCCCAAAAAAAGGCCATTTCTGATCCAGGAAAGACCCTGACAGCAATCACTGACCTCATGTTCCCTTATACTACATAAAAGATGATTTGAATGAGGTATACAGATTTATTTATTTGAGAGAGAGAGCCCTGGTATTGGAAGACTGACTAACTTGAGATGACAGAATCGGTATTGGGAGAGGGAAAGGAGGATCGGTACATCCCTACCATTTAAGAAGCAGTCCAAGTTTAAACACATTTCTCCCGAACCAAGGCACAGCGGCAAAATTTTGATTTTCACGTGTTGGAAATAAATGTTTTTTACCAATAAAATTTGACACATAACAAGAAAATTGCGATTGTGAGTCTGACTTACTTAAATCTTATACAATACCAATTTTAACAAACAATATTACTAGACAGAATTTGATGGCCCTCATTAGCCAATCAGAATGACATCTGGAGGTTTGCTCAGCCATGGTGAAGGTAGGTGCTCTCTGGGTGCTTTCCGCTTGCCTAAAAACACAAGTATGTTTAGGCATTCTTAACCGTAAAAATGTCAGATACTCTTACTGTCTAGTGTTTTTTGCCGTCTATATTTTAAGCTCACTTCCTATGATAGTATTTATTTGCAAAAGGAAATCCTAACAAAATCATATCTGGATCTGTCATATGAGCTGCTGTTGAATATTGTTTACGTGACAAAAGCAACCAGCCCTGTGGAAATACCTTGCATGCTTTTACTGTAAATCCCATTACTGTACCAAAAAGTTTGTATCTTCTTGAAAAACAATCATTAAGATGAATCACTTAATGCCTTGGAGGGTTCTGATTTGATTTTAATTCTATCTTTTCTGCCTCTGGACTCGCTATCCATTCAGACCGTTATCCCTGCACAAAACCCTTCACAACAGCAAAGCTACCACCCAAGGTGCTCTGAGACTAGCACAAAGACTCACTATTGTTACTGCAGATGGGCATAATAAGTAATATTGCTATGTGAAATACGCCGTTTGTGCTTGTGTAATCTCCATCAGCAGCATCTTTTTAATATTGTCTGTCACGGCAGTGTGCTCTTGGTGTCTTAAAAAGAAACCACTTCTATTGAATGTCAGACTGCTTTGACAAATCACATTGAGTGTGAGAGCAACACTGCTGCTTGTGTGCAGCAAAACACAGCTGATGGGAAAATCACAGCAGGACATCAAAATGGTTTGCAATTAAACAACATAGTAAAAGGAAATATGCTATATTACAATAAATGTAAATAGGGAAATTATGTTCAACATCTGAATGTTTGTATCTGGAGAACTGTTTTGACCTGATACAGTAAGATGAGTTTAAAGATTAAACTAAAGTCATTGATAAAATGATACTGTATTACAAACAAAACACATAAATATTCATTGAGAGAAAAAAATTGAATTTAAATGGATTCCATTGACTAGTGAAACCCCTACAGGCAGGGATTTCACAGCTCAACAGACTGAATGACAAAACACTGTCTCTTTAGCTACAGGTTCCTACCTGTAGGCTCATACAGTGTTTGAAATACTGAGATGTAGCCAGCAGCCATACCAGGCAGAAAGCTAAACAGGTAACAGTCTGGCAGTCACCTGGCTGCAGAATTTGGTCTGTGCAGTCTGGGGTTAACAGTAAAATGCAAAACTAATATCAGAGGACCTACAAACATGATTATCAAATGGCTGTGTTGTAGACAGTATAAAAACCCTTTTATCTCTATTGTCCAACTAATTTAGCAGTTAAGGTGAATTACTCACATCAGCTCAAAAGCATGTTGTTCTGCCTAACAGTTATCAGTATTATTAGTTTAAATAATGCACAAATATAACAGCAGAGCTCCATGTGGGCTTAGACAATACCCACACTTGCGTGTGCACAGAGTCACACTGATGAGCACTGACGGGCTACAGAATGTAGACATCTGGTTACATCAAGAGGCCAAGGGTGGCTAAAGAAAACATACTGCACACACAACATAAGACACTTGTTTTCGGAAACTGATTAAGAAGTGAGTAAACATAGCTAATAGTCATTTGGTGCCATGACAAACTGTATTAGTTAGCCTGTTTGATGCATTAAATGTTCACACAGTGGTTAGTGGCTTCAAGTAGTAGGAAGAGAGAGAGTAGCGAATGGCATCCTGTGTGTTTGCACACAATTACAGAAACAGTCCCCTAAACACATTTTTTA
>NC_048424.1:6139795-6150924 GCF_013103735.1 Etheostoma cragini | reverse complement strand
ACACACACACACACACACACACACACACACACACACACACACACACACACACACACAAACACACAAACACACACACACTCTTCCCCGTGCTGTGACCCTCTGCCCTGTTCTCCATCCTCCCCTCTACATGTGAAGCACCCTTTGCTCTCGCTCATTGCTCACTAAGCGTTGCTTTGAGATTAATATATGGGAGGCCCACTCTGCCAGATGATGTAATCATCGTGGCGGTTTGCTGTTGCCTAGATACAGGGAGACGGTAGAGGGAACACTCTGCCAGGCCTTGGTGTCACCAAGACCCCCAGGATTGTTTGGGTTCATCAGAACAGAAGTGTGTTGGGTGAGGGGCTGTTTACTTTTAGTGCCAGTATGTTCATAAAAATAAAATGAAAAAGAAATATTTTTTAACTTAAAACATTTTTTATGCTATTTAAGTGTCCTCCTTAAACACACATCTAAAAGCTTTAAATACTTAATAACGGCAGACACATTCACTGTCTACTCTGTTAAGAAATATGATTGTCTCATTATATCATTTTCTCAAACGTACCCTGGGGTGTTGTTTCCTAAACTTGTTATGCCTCATATTTGAACATATTACTGCTTTGAGGATGCAAAATCTCCATTAGCAACAAACTCACTAGCCCTTAACACACATCACACCACACATCAACACGCTCTCAATATGAACTGCTCTCATCAGGTCCAAATTACAGGTTCCAAATTACACACAAAAGACACCTCAACGGGTATAAAAACTCATTCATCCTCATATCAGTACATCTACAAAATTCTAGCCATAAGGTATGAGGAAGAGTGGAAGGTATCGTACATCACACATTTTTTTGTTTGCACTTGTGTTGCACATCGTATTGTATTTATTTATGTCTTGTGTCTGCCCATGTATGTAAGGTATAATATGTATTTTTATTTGACAGCCTTTAATCCAAGCAAATCTCCCTTGGGATGTATCTTGAATCCTGGATCTTGAACACCTTCTCCTGTGTATACCTCTTGATCTCCTTCAGCCCTTCACTACAGATAGAAAGGGAACTCCAACATCCTGCAGAGATGCAGGTCACCATGTTTGTCTCGGTGAACTGTTATGTGTGCATTATGGAAGGAGGCGGTGACTAAGTCTCTGCTTCTCCAACAGTGTTGCATTAAGTGCATCTCCATTCTGTTTTTAGCCCAAACAGAGCCAAATATTCAATCCATCTGTTGCTATAGCAATAAAATATCCAACATTGAAACTTTTTCTGCCTTTAAACTGCATGAAGGTGGTCTGATGCCTTGTTTATTAGCATGAAGAGGAAGTCTTGAAATAGGAGATGGATGACAACTGAAAAGGGTCTTGAACCAGAGGGGTTGACAAGTATCCCAGCATGCATTTCACATCAACAAGAGGTGTTATCAGACTCGATAAAAATTATATAATTATAGTTTTACAGCTGTGATAATGTGTCAACAAACGGAGATTTTAGGGGTTTTTTAGGCATTAAATTAATATAGCATCTTAAAGATTAGATTTATTTTTTTGGGGTAGCTGTACAATAGTACGTCAGTGTACTTTTGGCAACTTGTAGGTACAGATCTTTCCATTCTTAATACAAATAAATAAATTGATTGACAGGACATTTTTTACCAACATATAATATCATAGTCATTTTCTAAGCAAAAAACATCCTCACATTTGAGAAGCTGGTACCAGAGAATGTTTCTCGCTGGACTTTTCTTGGACTTTGGTTTGACAAGACAAGCCATTTAAAGTAACTTAGGATGTTGGGATGGACTTGTCCTCTATTTTCTGATGTTTTAGAGACAAAATAATTAATTGAATAATTTAGAAAATTAGTGTGGAGTAATCAATGATTAAAATAATAGTTTGTTGCAGCCCTAGTTATGACCTCCAAGTTCAACTTGCCAAGTTTTAACAAAAAAGGATACAACTATAACCAAAATACATTTGCTCATGGAAACCTTTTTATGACAGCCATCTTCTTTGCTAAATGAGTAATGGTAGGCCATCATCTCGCCACCATCTGCTGCTCTGGTGCCAGTGCTCTGCGAGAGACTGGCTGGGACCTTGGGGGGAGGCTGGGCCTGTCTGTGTGACATGGACTATTGCTGCCAGCTGTCCATTAGTTCTGCTGAAACACTGTTTGATGAGTCAGTGGTGCCTTGCCTATGCTGCATCTACTGTAGAGTTGGCTGCTAGATTGGCTACCGTGGTCCATTTTTGTTGCTAAAAAACATTTCAAGTGATCTTTGCCTCATTTGGCCGTGTGCGGCTCAGAGAACAAGAGATGGAGCAGATTAGCTACCATATTGGAAAAGCATGGTTGATGACTCAGTCCTCTGAGCATCCAGTAGACTTTTAAATGTAGCCATTTTCAATGTGACAGCAATTAAGTCTTACATTTTTGTCACTGTCATGTTAGGAGGAGCTGTGCTGGTTCCCAAACTAAAAGCAGAGCCTGCCACACATCCATTTTTCTAACACATACCAAAGCCAAAAACTTTAATTGCAAACTGCCGCAATAGTTGAACAAGTTACACTGCAGATAGGTAGTATAAGGGGCTCATTGCTACATTTTGAAAAAATGAAGCTACCCTCCTACCGCCACTTAAGCTTTTCAAGTGCTACATAACATTGATTAATTGATGGATTCATGTCACATTGTGTTTATACAGGTTTAGCTGATTGGTCACACAAGGATTCTGCCTTGACGCACTGAAGGTGCAAATTAAGTTGCAATGTTATTCAAAGATGGACAGTTTAGAGGGACATTAACTTATCTGGCTACCTTGATTAGACCAGTGAGAATTGAGGCTGCACTAGCAGAACATCACTCCTCGTGAGTAGTCTTTGCAAAAGCTTCTCCCTCCAACCCTGCTCCCACTGTCTTCCTGTGCTTGACACAAACAAGAAAGTGAAGTCACATTTGCACAATAGAGGTGAGTAAGGTAGCTAATTTACAGCAGAGATCCGACAGAAGCAACCACTGAAGATAATATATCACCAGGAATAATAAAACTGCTTTGACAAACACTTTGGCTTTAATTATTAGCCCTTGTAGTTGTGTTGTGATGGTGGTCCATCACTACCACATGTGCAGTTGTGTATTTTCACAGTGGGCATACAGTACAGGCTGTATGTACAGTCTGTACATGTTTGTGGGTGGCTGTTTGTGTGTTTTGATTTATTTACTAAAGTCTCACATTACACAGTGCTTGAAGGCAAGTTTTTTACCACAGAGGCAGACACACTTCAGGATTTTTAGGTAGCCATACATATCGCTGTATTGATACTCCAGGGCCAGGCCCACACAAACAGTTACATGTCATCCCTTTCCACTTCTGCTCCTCTCTCTTTATTCTCCTCACTGTACTGTCTAATATAGCAGAAACAATAGTTGTCACCTTAGCAAACAACTGCAGTACATCAACAGCGATTTCATAGTGCTATGTGTAATCCCAATGTCCATCGTTACTGTCTGTGAACTTCCAATGTGTCTATTTTTCCCTTCTCGGCGGGTGAGCAGGGCTGCTCAGTTGACAGCCGAGGTCATCGCCCTTGTTTTTATCTAGGCTGGTGCTGTGACAGGCTTGTACTTTCAAAATCCTGAGGACGAGGCCTGGAAGAGTAACTTACAGCGAAGGCAAAAAGACACACACACCGCTGGTGGCAATCAAATCCCAACCTTGTCCCAATGCTTAGTTCTTGGCAAATCCTAATGCCAGGATGGAGAGCACGCATGAAATGTGGATGTCAAATTTATAGGTAGTCATAGGAATAAATGAAGATACGATGTACAGTGAGGTTTGTTTGATAATAATTGTATTTGTCCCCCTGTATAGTGCATTAAGCATGTTCTTATGGCTCATTAATGTACAATTGCAAGATTCGGGGAAAAATATTAAACACAATTTTTTTGCTTAGAATTGATATCACAATTCTCTGCCATGATATTTTTGACCGTGACAAAACAAAAAAAATTGGCAGTACCAAAGCAAGGTTATTATAGTTTTGCATTTTTCATTAGCTTTTTTTTTTTACTTTTTGTTTTCAAACTCAGTTTATTTTTGTTTTGTTTTATTTGTTTTAGTCTTTTTTGTAATATTTATATTACATATATACATATATTATTTGTTGGGAGATTTGAAAAGGTCAGAAAAACTATTGTGTAATATTAACTCAACAAAAACATCATACAATTTTAGAAATATGTATTAACAATGTTTTCAACAATAACACCAGTACATATAGTGTACATATGATGATAAGCACAGATGTGTAAACAGTCAACACAAGACGCAGCAGTGAGTGCAGAATGTGTTTGACGTGTTCCAGGAGAAAAACTTAAACAGCCAACAGACTAAAGAAGACAGACATCAACAGGTGTTTTGAACTTTGGTTTGAGTAAAGTGGCAAACTTTTCAGCCAGTCAGTCGACTCACACAGTTGTGTAGACATCCCGATATTAATCCATATATTAACCCACGTTCCCTCCCGCTTTTGGTGTTCCTGTGTATTTACTAACCAGCTAGGGGGTCACTGGTGAAAGCAGCCTGTAGTGTTCTCTGTCCTGCAGTTGTCTCCGTCATGCTGCTGGCCATGCATCCATCCGTAAGGTTACCAGGTTTTGCTTCTGTTTTAGGGAAAGGGGGCTTCTCTTATATCTTGTTCAGGTAAGCTAGGTTTGCCTCCTTGTGTTTGTTTCTCAAATGTAGGCTAGTTTCAAATTTGTGGGATGTTTCCCTGTAATAAACTGTCCACATATTAGGACTCTGCTGCTTTCTTCCGACTTTTGGAACCGCCATGAGTTTTGGAATTTCTGGGTTCCCAGTCGGAAACTATGCACGTCTATGGGAAATGTCACGGTAGGAAAGATATAACGTTATTTGCTATATGAAAGACATTGACAAAGACTAAGGACATTTACTCGATAATTTTAACCAAACTTAACATGGATTTATTTTTGGCACCTATAGCATATTGTGCATCACCACAAGCCTGTAAACATAGAGGCTTCAATGAAGAGAAGTGAGAGCATCGCAGCGCTAGGGAGCACTTTAAAACAATTTTAAACAGTCTATGTTTAAAACTTAGTAGCAGCGTTTGCGATGCATTCAACTCATAAAATTAAATGAGAACCAAAGTCTGTATATATATATATATATATATATATATATATATATATATATATATATATATATATACACACACACATACACACACACACACTGTATTTATAATCAAGATTGTGATTTTATAACGATTAATCGTGCAGGCCTGTAGGCCAGCACCGCAGCAGCAGCATGAGGTTTAATTATAAGGGCGGAACAGGATAATCTGTGAAGATGACAGATTTAGACGTGTGTCCTCTGGCTGGATATATTTGGTATTTGCAAGCTGTGCAATTTACAGTTCATGTAATTGCTCCAATACCCTTTGAGTAGTATTTCAATTGTAGACTCCTCTTAATTTATGGATGCTTCGTTCTCCTTTGTTGTAAGTGAGCCTTACCTTGCAAACCGTCTCGCACTGACATTGCTAGTGTTGCCTGGCAACCACTAAGCATTTTTGTGAAAGATACTCTCATACCCGTATATCCCAACAAAAAAAAAAAGGCATAGTGAAGGCTAAGTTTCTTGATCTCCTACTGTGGGTGTTCAAAAACTGAATACATAGTATAGTCTCACCAGACACCAGGAGGAGTACCACAGTCCTATTCTTGATCCAACTTCCCTGCCCCAACATTTCTAAGAAGGCTGCAAACTCTTCTTCTCATTGGCTGCAGAGAAAAAGCAAACGTACAGCACAACATTACACAGTTACACAGAGTTAGAGTTACAGATACACTTTTAATGTTCTGAGTTCAACAGTCTTCAATGCCTTGAGGGGGGAATGAAGTGTATAGTTAAATGGAATCAAATGAATGCTGTGTAAACTGGAAGGTCAGTTGCTGTCCTGGCTTGCAATGTTGTTTTTAAAGTCCATGTTGCAGTCACTGTAAATTAAAACACAGGATTCATGTTTTATGTCTTAAGTATGCAGAAAGCACAGAGCACAAATGCACTTTACTCTATGCAGTTATTACATCCAGACATGGTAGTTTGGACAAAACAAATTATGTAAAACTGCCTAAAATTACTTTAGAATTTCATTTTAAATAACATGTAATGTAAATGCAAAACAATCTCACAAAGGGTTTACCATATGCGGACAGAAATGTTTGTAGTGCAATTGTCTAAAACATTCACTGACTGATTGACATATCTTTAGTAAGCATATATCGGCTGTTATATTGCTGGGCTCTTCTCTAGGGATGAAGTTGAAGTCCATCTTTAAAGACATTGCATGTATTGCTAAATTGTATATAATGTGTTCTCCGTTGCATTGCTTACACGTTAGTGTAAACGATACCCTTGTGTTTAAAAAAGCAGGTTAAACAACTCACAAATTGATGTTCTTTTAGACAAAGTAGCATTTCTTTATTAATTTAATCTTAAACTTTATGGAAATAAAAGTAATTCAGAATTGATCACAGCAAACTGTTTTAAATCAAGTATTTAGGATACAGTTTTTTTTTATTATGTTTAGCTGAATTTTTATTTGACTATTTAATTTCCTTATAAAAGTGAGAACCCCAAAAGTATCCTTACTGCTGATAACATATGGATGCCACATTGATAACTTCATTATTTGTCATGAGAAAAAAACAAGAAGTCACCATCACAGCCAAATGACATGTTAATGGATTCAGAACAGCAGCTGATCAGCCTGTAACTGCAATTATCTCCACATCCTGCTTTTACTTTCATTGGCAACCTGTCTCCGTAGTGTGCTAACTGTGAGACAGTCAAATGAAAACAAATTAATAAGACTCAAACTATCCCAAATCTCTTGGAGATAAATGCCCAGCTTGTTGAGGAAAAGCACAACAATTCAAATACAAAAATAGAGTTGTGTGGCTTTCCTCTGGAGGAGAATATTGAAAACCAATCCTTTATACTGAGGTTTTTGAATCTCATGCCGTGTGTTACCAGATCCATTGACAGACAAGAGGAAACATATAATGTTAGCTAACATTTCCTGTTTAATTGAATTTTTGTTTTGGCGTAGGAATACGAAGAAATTCTTGCAAATCATTATATATTGGTCTTGGAACATTGTGTTCAACATCCCACTCGGTTTGCAGCTTTATTGAAAGGGCATGAAAGAAAAACTTTGACTAAATTAAAGATGGTTCCATTTTTGCAATGTGTGAAAGAATTTTTCATTTTTACAGCAGCTCATTACATGTCGTTGCCTTTAGAACTTACTATTTACAGGTGCATTGTTTATCTAATGATGTAATTATGGAGGAATAGTTGACATTGCTTTGGACTTGAACCAAGAGACCACGGTTTGCCTTGGCTGAGAATGTCTTAATTTGAAAAAAACTAAACTAAAAGAAATTAAAAATAATCTAAAGCATTTTGGCTGTCTGTTAAGCTTTCTTTTTTCCCTATCTTTCTATGTTTAGTTTCCTGTGCCGATGATTTGCATTGTGCGGGTACTCTAGGTGCTGTTTTATTTCCTGAGTTCTTTATCACTAATGTGTTGTAGCAAATCCACTCATCCCTACAGCAGAAGTATGTTCATGTATGAGAATGAGAAAAGGTAAAGGATAAGTAGAGAGGATACAAGGAATCACTTAGTGATACTTGTCAGTAAATAAGTCAGTGTATATGCAGTCTAAAAGGCAGAGAGAGAGGAGATTTACCCAATTTAATGAGGACAACACTGCCTTATTATTTATGCACAAGGTGTCCAGCATCCTTGAGTAATTCTGATAAATCACTTTCCCTGCGGTATAATCAATATGTGTGGTGCACACAACACTTCAGCCCTAAACAAACCCAGATAATGCCCCAGATATGGAAGCTGTGTTGTTCCTCTCAAAGCCTGATATGCACAGTATCAAAAATGCATAAGAAGTTACAGATTGTTTGCTTCTTTTTGTAATTAAGTTAGTTCAAACCTCACACTATGGCATCAATTAATAATTAAACAGAACATGAGAATCTAGCTGACTTAGGTCAGCATGTGAGAAATGTCGGACGAGGTAACATCGGGAGATTTTAAAACAATTTTCAGTTGTAATTAAACAAGAAAATGCCATGGCATCTGAGATACTGTTTAAAGCTGCGCTCGACAACATTTTAACATCAAAACCGGCAGTGTGAGAAAGGGGACACCAAGAGAACAGATGAACTGAAGAACCAGCAGGGAGACTTGGCAGTGTAAGATCTACTGCTACTCTGTTGTGTCTTTAGCAGTCTTTGGTTCTCCTAGAGAATTACACAGTTACAGGCATGATTTTTATGTGGACAGGCGACATTCTGCTTCTGACACATGTTTGTATTGTATCTGTAAAATTAGTTTCAATAAACTGTAGATTATCCTCAGTAATGTGGACATTGTTCCAAGACCAATATCTTGATATTTCTTTGATGCTTTGATCACAGCAAAATGACAATCTGGCAATTTAGCGGTCTCTAAAACAATGACTAAAAAAAGGGATATCAGTTGCCCTTAATTACACATTTGTGGTACCTTATTTTTCAAGGGCCTTTAACTAGTGTCTTCCAACTTTGCTGGACAACAACATTGATTCCTCTTGTTTATACTGTGAGATAAAACTAATCTTACAATTTTATAGCACATTAGAAAAGATGGGGTGCGAGTTGGGTCTAATAAAGTCTGTGCAATACTGTATGATAGCAATTCTGAAGCATGTGAGATGATGTAGTGGTTGCCTGTTGAATTATAAGGCTATAATGTACAAATAAAGACAAAACAGATGCAAAGCAGATTGTCAACCTGCTCGTGTTTTTAAATGTTTGCAAAACAACAAAAGTTTTGGCCATAGTGCTGAGAATCTTTAGTGGTAAAGAATTTATATTACTACTGCCCATGTGTTAGAGTGTGAGTAGGATGACATAAACAGATAGTTAGATAGATAGATAGATAGATAGATAGATAGATAGATAGATAGATAGATAGATAGATAGATAGATAGATAGATAGATAGATATTTATTGATCCCAAAAAATGGGAAATTAAAGTGTACAGCAGCACATAGGAAAAAATATACATACATACAATATACATGAAATAATCTTAATAATAGAAAAAAGAATAGAATATAAGAATATTAGAAAAAATATTTAAATATATACAACATGGTAAAAGAAATGTGCAACTGCTTAAGTAATATGCTAAATGTATGCTAAAATGTAAATGAACCAATCGTGCCGGTTGCCCTTATTTCAATATTGTGGTGTCTAAAAGTCTCATCTAGCACCCAGGGATGACGTGTTGAAGAGTTTTATTGTCTGTGGTAGGAATAATTTCCTGTAGCGGTCCGTGCGGCATTTAAACTGTCTGAGCCTCTTTGAGAAGCTGCTCCTCTGTTGGACCAATGTGGGGTGGAGAAAGTGGTCAGGGTTATCAGATGTGCATAAATAACCAAATATGCACAAGTGCTTTAATTTAATAGACAATAATAACCTTGTTATTGCATAGCTCAGTGCTGAATATCAGAGGCAGTCTAACATTACAAGTACATCCAACACACAGCAGTCTGTCAATAAAATATTGCAGACTGCATGTGTTTCTCCTCAAGGATCTGCTCTTGTTGACTCCACTGCACCACAGTGGTAAAACTGTGAAACAACATCTCAGCATCCCACATTGTCATCACCTACAATGAAACATGAGGAGATGTTTCAAACAAGCTCCCTTTTTCCCCTCCAGCTCCTGCATCACAGCCCTGAACAGTCAACATGGACAAAAAAAGAAAATTGTGATCAAGCGCACTAAGAGCCTAACCCCCCCCACCCCCCCAAGAGCTTTTTTTATTTGTCACATCTGCGCCATTTCTGTCGTTTTTATTTCCAACACAACTGGGAATTGTTAATTGTTACAATCTTTGTTTGTAAGCTTACTGAAAAGAGATTGCATAGGACAAAAATAAATATTGGATATTATGCTCCCTCCAGATTATCATCTTTTGCACCATTTTGGATGTATTCTATACCAAATGGTTATGGCAAAAACACTAAGGATTGCCCAAATTTTGGCCCTGGCTGATTATAGGGCAGTTTTCTGACAGTTTGCAAATGATCTGTATCAGTGTTTTATTTACCTAATAAACGTTAAAGGTAATTAATTAAAAAGTGCGCTACTTTGGCTCCAGCTCCTTCTGGCTTTGCTCTCTTTTTGTCACAACGGTGCAATAAATTAAATGTCATACTGCACCCGCAGCGCAGAGTCTCCAACCAATCTCCCTCTCCAAACAAGACCCCAAGGTATTTAAACACCTTCACTTGGGGTAAGGACTCATTCCCTACCTGAAGATGGCACTCCATCGGTTTCCTGCTGAGAACCATGGCCTCAGACTTAGAGGTGCTGATCCTCATATCAGCTGCTTCACACTCGGCTGCGAACTGATCCAGTGAACGCTGAAGGTCATAGGCCGATGATGCCATCAGGACCACGTCATCTGCAAAAAGCAGCAATGAGATCCTGAGCCAACTGAACTGCCACCCCTCCCCACCCCAACTACGCCTCGATATCTTGTCCAAACAGGATTGGCGCAGCCCTGGCGGAGGTCAACCCTCACTTGAAACGAGTCTGACTTACTACCAAGAACCCGGACACAGCTCTCGCTTTGGTCATACAGAGATCGGATGGCCCTAAGAAGGTACCCCTCACCCCATGGCCGAACCCTCGTTTCCAGCACCTTGGAGTAGACTTTACCAGGGAGGCTGAGAAGTGTGATACCCCTGTAATTGGCACACACCCTCTGGTCCCCCTTTTTGAAGAGGGGAACCACCACCGGTCTGCCACTCCCTAGACACCGTCCCAAACCTCCACGCAATGTTGAAGAGGCGTGTCAACCAAGACAACCCCTCCACACACAGATCTTTCAGCATTTCTGGACGGATCTCATAAATCCCTGGGGCTTTGCCACTGTGGAGTGGTTTGACTACTTTAGGGAAAACTCCAGGTCTCTCTTTTCAATAATCCATAAAACCTTTAATCCCTCTGATTCTCTGCCTTCTCACATGTACTCTGT
>NC_048424.1:6113555-6139695 GCF_013103735.1 Etheostoma cragini | reverse complement strand
TCTTTTATTGTCTGTAAAGCGTCCTTGAGTGTTAGAAAGGCGCTGTTAAATAAAATGTATTATTATTATTATTATTACTTCCACCAGGGAAATTGACAACAATTCCCCTTCATCCTCCTGCTTTGCCTCTACCACAGATTGTCTATTAGTTAGATTTAGGAGTTCTTCAAAGTTCTCCTTCCCCTGTCCTATTACTTCCCCAGTTGAGGTCAACAGGATCCCATCTTTTCTGTACACAGCTTGGATGGTTCCCCACTTCCCCCTCCTGAGGTTCAATTGGTCGGCTTCCCTCACCACCGGTGTCCCCCAGGGTGTTTGTGCGTTACCACCTGTTGAGGCACCTAAGAACGTAAGACCCCAGCTCTCCACTGCTTCAGCTTCAGCAATGGAAACTTTGAACGGTTAAATGCCCCCAGCCTCCACAAGAATGCACGGAAAGCTCCGCCGGAGGTGTGAGTAGAAAGTCCGTTGGACGAGGGCCTCTTCTAGATGTTCCCAATTTACCCGCACTACCTGTTTGGGCTTACCAGGTCTGTCCGAGTCTTTTGCCCACCCCCTGACACAACTCACCATCAGATGATGATCAGTTGACAGCTCCGCCCCTCGCTACACCCGAGTGTCCAAAACATACGGCCTATAGACTATTTAACCTTTTGATTAATTAGAGGTAACTGAACCTAATGAGCAGCGGAGCTCAAGGCTTTGTTCTACCTGGCTGGGTTCTTGGGAAAAATTGGGTTCAAACCAGCACCATACAAGGAAATCAAGCAAAATCTTTTACAATTTGTCTTTTAAAGGGTGATTTTTTTTTTTTTTTAATGACCTATTTGGACAACACCAATATAAACCTGCGACCTTGGGGATTTGTGACCATACAGTATATAGATTATTTGCATTTTTTATCAATTGTACATCTAATTTATAAATCATATTCTTAGTAGTAGCGGTCATGATTTGGCATTTTGGCATTCAATTTCTTCGTTTTTATGTACGTCATGTAAAACGGAGGCAGTAGTGTATTCTGTTGTTGAGTGCATTATCAAGTACCAGCTTCAATTAATCAAAAATCTGATCTATGATTATTTTACTAATTCCCTGATTAATCTGTTTGTCAATAAAATGTCAGAAATTAGTAAACAAATAAAATAATGACCATCACAATTTTTCCAGAGCCTACATATCGAAATATTTTTATCTGACCAACAGTCCACAGCCAAAAGATACTTACTTAGATGTGCAATCATACAAACGCGAAGAAAAGCAGCCAATACACACTCTTGAGAAGCTGGAACCAGAGACTTAAATAAGAGTATTTCTGTCAAATGTTAAATTAATTAACCAATGAATCATTTCAGCTTTAGCGCCTTTGTCTAAACACAGAAGTTGAGAGATAATTCATCAGTTACATGAATACTATTTTTAATTGAATTTAGTGTTCATACAATCATTTGAGATCTTTTAAACCTACTTTACGGGTCTGGCACAAGCAAGACATCTCTATTAAAATCTGCATGATAAATGACTCTATAGTTCCAGTAAGGTTCATTTCCTATACTCTTTTGTAGGCAGACTGTAGACCTTAACGTGTACCGTGCAATTGTCTAACGCAGTAAACCTCACAAGGGACCTCTCAAAATTGTTAACAGCTGTTGCTACTTCAAGTGGAATGGACACGCTGAAGATTTAAAGAAACCACACTGACAGTCATACAGGTGTTGCTGTAGTCAAAGGAAAAAAGTCCAAAGGGGAGTTCCAGTATTTTCTCTCAGTACTGTCGGGTTGAGACAAAAGAAATTTCATTTACATAACCAGAGAGATTGGCACTGGGGTTTTCAACTTGCAGTCGTAATTACAGTTCTTCTAAACCCTCATTGACCCTCATTAATTACTAAACAGGTTGTAATTAATCTGCAGTGAAATCTTCTAGAAATATTGTTAAGTGTGAGGAGACTTCAGACTGAAACTTGAGACTAGGCTTCAGTGATATTGTGACTCAGACATAACTGAATTGCAGGTTGAGCCAGTTTTTTTTTTTAGGACTGTACTTTTATGTTTAAGTTGGTTTTACATAGACATATGGATTAGTTTAGTATCTCCTTCATTTACACGCAGCTGTTCTAGCTGTAGCTAGTCTGTGTTACTGCAAAACGTAAGTCGTCTGCCAGGGAAATCACGACACACATGATTACAAGGTAGGAAATCCTTTTTCGTCATTGACGCAAAGAAAAGTAGCATTGATGTGAATCTACCTTTACGCACAACCATGCTTTATTAAGCTCAATTTACAGAAATATGCAGAATCACCTGTTGTGAAGAAAGCAGGCAACTTTGGCGTCCTTTTTAAAATCCTTTCTTCAATCTTTCAATCTTGGAAAAGCCAATCCAATATTAACTTTGGTCTTATAGTTTGGCCTGTCACATTGTCATTTAAATTATCTTTTTAACATCCTTGGCGACTCTGTTACGTGTCCTAGAGAATAGCGGAACACGGCAGAATTCATACTGTAGGAGCAAGTCACTTTTATACAATCTGAATGATTCTAAATGGCACAGTCCACGCTTACAAGAATACTTTGATTAGTTGCTGGAAGTAATTACACATTTTTGTATTTTCACATATTTGTAATTACACATACTTGTGAAAGAACAAAAAGGTTTTTGCTAAGAATCAACTCGAAAAATTACAGCTTTAATAAAGACAAATATTATCTGTATTGCTATGCTTAAGCTGAATGTTTTTACATTGTAGTAGTATGACTAGTATTAGACTAGTATTAACTCATTTTGATGAATTATAAAACCATTAAAGCATTTTCATTTTGGTGACAGGATTTTTTTTCATCACTACTCTCTTTTAAAGCTTTCGAGAGCTGGATCCAGTCGGCCATGTTGTCACCAGACACTTGTGTTGACGTGTATAGCAATCAGAATCAAGAAACAGATTAGTTTTAACAGAGTTAATTCAGTTAATTAATACATTTACTGTGACAGACGTGTCAAACAGTATTACGTGAACTCCTTTTTTTACACTCTAACTTAACTCCTTACTTTTCTCTTGCGTGTTAGCAAACCAAATCTACAAAAATACAAAGTTTTTCCTAACAATGAAATTACGGATTTCCAACACAACTAAAAACAAGATTTATTCCTACACTGACACAAAAACTGTTGCCTAATGTTATGCATCATTCCTCCAAGCTGTGTCAAAATGTGCATGATGATATCTAATAGTCAGGCTTTACAGATGGAAGTTAGCCTGGCTTCTTGACAGATTTTACTGTTGATTAGTTGGCATGCTCCCTGACAAACTCCTAAATGAAATGAAAAGAAATACTCTACACAGTTTGTCATGTTAACAAATCAAAGTTCTTTTTTTGTCACACTGTTCAGTTTCACAAAGCAGCCTTTCATTCCTGTGTCACAAAATAGGTGGTTGCCACAGCAACAAGCCTTTATCCTACTATCTCTTAAGTGTTAGACAAATGGTGTGACCTGGCCTCTCAGCAACACCCTGCTGCGATATCAATGGCCTGACTGTAATTCACACTAACAAGAAGTAGCAAAGTATTTTAACTAAATTAAGCCTGATTATTAGCGTGAGGGCAAACATTACACACCTTTGTTTTTATTTGTGATAGCTGTGAGTGAACACACTACCACAACAGAGAATGTAAGCTATGTATGTATGTATGCTTTCCTTTTTGGAACGGATTTTAAATTTCAGTGGCCTCCTTTTATATTATTTACCTTAACAAGCATTGCTGGATGAGGCAATCCTGCCATTTAGGTTTGCTGCCAAATAACATCCTCTTTATATTGCTTATTGTAAGACTCCTCACATTGTAGTTTCCCTCTTTTTCTTTATTAGCATCATGCAGGATCTTTTTTTTATCTTTTAATTTAGCAGAGCCATTAGGATGACTGCCTCTCCTCTTCATGTGCTTCACATTTGGTTAGCCATCATTAAAGCTCAACTTTTTACACTGGCTGCTTGACAATCTGGTGCTGCACAGGTATTGGGGAAGGAGTTGTTCCCCTACCCACCCTACATTCTCTCTTTCTCTCTCTCTCTCTGCTGCAGTAGGCTCAAGACAGATGCAGCGGTACATGACAAAACAGCCTAATTAAAAGAGTGGTGCACCTTTTAATTCCCACATGTGGAAATTCTCTCCAGAACCGTGACAGAACATGTTTGCTACGAGGAAAGAAGAAATTTTTGAAGAAGAAATTTGCATCAATCACGTTTATCTTGAAAGTCTATGCAACAAATAGGCCATTAAAATGTCCAGTTTCTAAGGCACATCACATGCAGTCAACACAGAATAACAACATGGAAATCCTAATGAGCTACACGGCTGAATACATTTCGAAGCTGAAGATGATTTAGAGATGGATCAACAAATGGCAAATTGTTAGACCTGCACATCTAGAGAGATTGTAGTGTTTTCTTGACATGAAGATGAATATATTCTACTTATTGGTGCATAGCTTGAAAAACAAAAAACTGCTGCTCATAGTTCTTTAGTTAATTGGATTTAAACAGCTGATATATCGAACACCTTTGTCTTTGCCTCTGAAATACGGTATGATTGTGGCTAAAACGAGTAGACAATTCATTGGTCAGTCAACAGAAAATTAAATTGCAACTACTTTAAAATTCCATCTAATTATTGAAGTCATTTGTCAACAAAATATTTGATTATTTCGTCCATCTTCTTTGTCCTATATTACCGTAAACTGGATATCTCTGATGACGGATTTTGAAGATATCCCCTCTGCTTTTGTAATATAGAGGTATGCATATTTTCTTTTAACTTACAGACCAAAATGGTTAATCAATGATGATTATAGTAGTATCATTGATCCAAGTAGTAAATAGCTACAGCCTCACATTAATGTGACACTAAAAAAAATGTTCAATTTACAATACTTGGTTTAGTTAATTCTTAAAATTGCTTGATGTGAAACGTCCCATGTGGAGCTGTTCTGTTGTGGCTATTTTGTCTCACTCTAGTTAGCGTTTTCCTTAATTTTAACGTTGATGACAAAAGTCACCAGCTCAAAAAAATCTTTGAATAGCTCTGGTTTCCTTACAGCAAAATTCGGACGGACAAATATTAAATTATCTGGAGGACACGTTAAACCCAACAACCTAATATCTTCAGTGTTTATATTTAAGGATTGGCTGTCTGCAGTTAGAAGAAAACACCAAATTGTAGTTTACACATAGTATCATGGACTATACTCAAACAGCACTAATAACTGAGATGTGGAAGGAAGCACTTCATGAAATACTGCAATGGAACTTACATTTGAACACCCGCCTGTACTGCCAAGTACTGGATGCATTAGCTACTAATGCCAGAGTCCACATATATTGAGGTAGTGGCATTGAAACAACCACTAAGCAGCTGCTTCGCAAGGTATATATAACTTAACTACAAAAGTACAATTTTACCAAAGACTATCCAACAACGGATAATGAAATAACTGTAATACTTGTTTCAGTGTCACTCTGTGTCTCTGTGCCTTCTGCGTGGGAAGAGTTAGAGGCATTGTTTCACTTGTGTACTTAAGTGCAGCTATAAAGGTCAATTTGTGACACACAGTAGTGATTTCTTTGAGCAGAGGTACTCGCTGCAGGCCAGGGAAAGCTGCACCACGCTGATGCCTTTCCACACACTGTATATCACTTGTAAAGATGCTTCTTAGTCAAGGTGTATTTATGAGATATTGCAAGAGCATTACTTTTCTATTCCTGTAAAAAAGCCCGGCAAAGGATCTGGTAAAAGCAGGCACTTAATTAAACATCTTTTAAAACACGATGATGATGATGTTGATGAAGGCGTTGCTTGTACTTAAATATTGCAGTTGATGCAGATATGAGATACAGATATCAGGATATTTATTCAGTAGAAACCTATTTTTCATCGTGTTTCCTTATAATAAAGAAGTCATCAAATAGCATAATACATTTAGGATGAGCTTTAGTTTTATGCATTTTATTGTTCTACTTTTCTCTCTCTCTGTGCATCAGAACATGTAACAACACCTTTAATGTAATAACTGGAGATTAGTGGCGTGATATATTGCATTATCATGAGAACAATATTACAGTCAAGCTTACCAAATTGTATTAGTCAATAGTATTAACTACAGGTTTCTGGACATTTAGAAATGCATTAATTTATATAGTATTACATTTATACTGATTATTACTTTACATTATGTTTGTTAGTATCTTGCTGTAAGTAATAACTGCACATTATATAAAATTGCGTTACAATCAAATTAGAAACAACAATAATGGCAGACTACCAATGTTAAATATTTGCAGTCATTTTTTGCCATCAGTTTGTTCAGCATTAGCAACACTTTTACATGTGTGAGGATGTGTCTTGCCTGGCACAAATTGAGCTTAACAGTTTGTGCTTTTCTGGTTGTTTTCTGTCAGTCTTGTTGATGCCACAGTTTGACTTTCTTGCACTTGATATCCACATCTTAGCTAGCTAGTGTCTCTAGCCACAACAGATGGTATATTTTCCAAAACATCCTGAAGGCCAGTTTCAAAACAGTAACAGTTTTATGCATGCTGGGAAATGTAGGTATTTACACACATACTTCAGAATCAGATGCAGTTCATTTACTATTTTACTGAGAAACTGCATAGATGCGTTTTGCATATTTAAAAGTGATGCAAGTATATTGCAATTAACAGCTACTACCGGCTGAATTTTAAATTAACCTAACCCCACAGGTTAATACTTTGAATAGAGTTGTAATAGTAGTAATAATAATAATAGAGTTGTTTTTTCTCTTCATATTGTATCATCAGCAGTGATATATTTTGCTATATTGCCGGTAACACGTGAAAGGTTAGGATTACTACTTGATGAAAAGGGGCGGACTTAATGTGGAATGGATTATACCATTTCTGGGTATCTTACAAGGCTGCCTTGATACACTTGGTTATACTTGGTTAGATTTAAACTGGACTGTACCCAGGGGGAAATTGTCAGTGCATCTGGTGTAAGATTGTAATGAGCTTATTACTTATTTCCAACCCAAGTCAATAACTTTGCTATTCTTCAAATAAAAGTATTCAGAGATACAAAAACAGTAAACCCTGAGGGGATCGTATGCTACAGCTCTACAGTATATAGGACCTTATCTTTCATGTTAAATCAATGTAGTGTGGGAGGCTTTAAGGGCAGCTGTTTTATAGTGACGGACTATAAGCTCTCGACTTGGCGTTTTCTTCCACCAAAGGGCGTAGAGAAGAGACTGAGGCGATGTTCAGGGTGTGTCGCATCACTACAACATCAGCCGGTGTCTGCCTGCCGAGGAGAGAGCAGCAACAGTGGGAGGGAGTGGGCGGATATATCAAAAGGTGAAATGCAGCCTCTGCTGCAAAACTAAATCCAATTGAATATAATTCTGCCTCAGTTGCAAGGTCCAACACTGTTTCCTCTCTCTCTCTCTATCTGTCTCTCTCTCTCTCTATATATATATATATATATATATACATACACACATATACACACACACACACACACAGTGTACTGTATGTTCACTGGTTGTCCCTGTGTGTATAAAAGACATTGCTATTAAAAAGAGCCTCCCTTCTGCTGCATATGCAGTACTGCTAGTGTGATAATACCTTTATTTACAGTAAGATTTAAAGTTATTTGTTTTGCTACTCACTGTTGTAATATGCTATATCACAATATGAATGAAATCATTTGTAGATCATGCTCACTTTTACAATTGTCTTCCCTTCCCTTGTTTTTGGTTTGTTGGGAGTAAACAGAAGAACTGGGCAGTTAGGATGGGTTATGCTTGAGAGAAAGGTTCAGAGTATGGCAAGTTCCTCATTTCCACACACCTGTCCAATTACAGCCACAGTAGCACTGTTTCTAGTGGAGTCCTCCAGCTAGCATATCAAGTTTCTCAAAAGCAGGATATGGTGTTTATACGCTCAACGCTCAACCATGATATTCCAAATAAACGTCTTGAAACCAGGATACTCATGCACATGTTAACGTACTCTGTGTCAGTCCTGTTGAGATCTTCAGTTCATTCTCATATCTACAGAGTGAAGGCAACTCAATATTCAGTTTTAGTTTGATAGACACTGTGTATCCCCAATAATCTGAAAAGCTTCATCAGGTTCAGTCTTCAAGATAGTCACCACAATTACATAGACTCTTAATTGAGCACAGGTTTAAATGTCAGTGAGTGACTGTATCAACCTCTCCAAATTTGTCTGCCTGCTTCCGATCCAATGCATGCTGGGATGGGCTCTAGACTCCTGTGAATTACTGAATACTAGTATTTACTCAAAACAGAAGGGGGTGTTGAATGCTTTCATGATTTCTTTTTGGCAGGTTGTTCTAGCCGTGGGCAGGACACCTCAGGTATACAGGAATATTCTGTTAATTGGTTTATTTATGGCAACAGGGAGACAGACCAAATCACAAGCTACGGAAAGTCCATGTAAACAGCTTAACTTGAATAAGACCTCAAATGGAGTGAAGTTTAGTGTTACTCTGTGCTTGTAAATGTAGCCAACTTTGTTTATTCTACAATTAATATGTGTTTTACTCATCAATTGTTGTACATTCTCTTTACTCCATTGAGCCGGTTGGCTGGTAACCTTTTACATTTCTGTTTTAAGGTTACTGTTTGCAGTTGAGATACTCTAAACTATTGGCAGGTGCTTCATCTAGACAGTTTGATTCTTTACGTCTCCATGTCAAACTCTAAGACATTGAATACAAAAATGACTGTTATGATAGTCACGTCAGCTTTCTGCTTGTTTTGGCACTACAGTACAACTGTAAACCTTGATAGATTTAATGTGATTCATGACGGTGTCCAACACCTCATTGACTGACCTGATTTATTTCCGAGTGAATGGTGGCTTATTTTTTCCACAAAACATCTATGGGTCAATTCTTTGATTTAGAGGTCAAGGCTAGGGAACAATTTGGGAGAGTAATAACGATTAAGAACGGATGTTTTTGCTATAAATTATCTGATAAATTATCTTGAGGATTTTATTTTTAAACAGTGATTCATGCTCTACAGTTTAGCTGCCTGTTGCTTTGTTCTTCCCTGTGACATTTGCCAGCTGTGCATTGGTGTGGAGGAGGGAGGCCTCATTTATTCCAAGTTATGCAACCATCTTGGGAAATGCCGGCCAGGCACTGACTGTAGCATAGCAGCAGAGCTTTAACTTAGCAGCCATCAGCACACTGGTTTCCCAGGGAGCAAGCAGTGAGGCTTTCCCCTCTCTCTTTTTTTTTTCCTCTTCCGCACTAGCCCTAATCTCACCCCCCTTGGTGTGTTGCATCTTTGTCAGGGGGGAAAACCTGTTTTACAAGTGCATCAGGGGCTGACTGAAGCACATTTAAGTAGAGAGGATGTATGTATGTTGATCATGCACCACAGTAGCTGTTCCATAAGATGTGATTCAGGAAATCTCTCATAAATGTTGTGTGGACCTGCAATGTGAGGTCTTAAACAGCCAAGATGGAGGAGTATTTCTATCTATAAAACCTACTGTCATATTGAAAGAAAAGCAAAATCAATCATGACAACTAAATGCATTTTCACAATACGGAGTATCAACCTACAGTTTGATTGACATTCACACCATGGCTGCATGTAATCTTGTAGAACTGTAACTGTAATCTTTATAAATGTTCGCCTTAGCCTAAAATGGAAACAAGCTTGCTTGCTTTTCTCAAAAGCCTTTCAGAAGCTTAAAACGAAGCTTGATTCTAACCCCTCTGAACTCCATCAATCTCTCCTACTCCACGTCTCTTTTTCCCCCTTCACTTCTGAAATTAGCTCTCCTCTCTTACAGTAAGAGTACAATGTCAGTTGATGCACATGTGCTCAAAGATGTACTATTGTGTATATTCTTCTAACCTATTTTTATTCAAGCACCACTGCTTGCTTACACTTTTCCACAAATGGCCTGCTTTGCATTCACACACACTCACACCTGGAAGCTGCAAAATACAACAATCCATAGGGGTTAAATGGTTGCTCAAAGGCAGACCAGTGGTGGTGATGACAGAGCATTAATTGTTTCTCTTTCAACTCCAAGCCCTACTTATTCTCCTAGGGTTGGAACTGCAGCTACTGCAGATTTATACATATAATCAGTACAGAAATGTGTTCAAAACTACAGGCTGAAGCACTAAAACGGGCGTTATTGTGTAAGTAAGAAGTGTGTGGCCACATGGAAGTCTGTTCAAATAAGCACTTAAAACACTCCATGGTTCACCTCAGGCGGATGAGCTGGAGGCTAAAGGTGCTTTTTTAGTTGCATCTGCTCATCGTAGGGAGAGTAGGCGATATTGTCCAAGATAGAGCTAAGGAACTCCTCCTCCCCTCTACCCTGCCTGCAGGATATCTACACTCAGCAGTGTCACAGCTAGTATTTTTTTTATACCTATTTGTTGAGCCTGCCGGCACCCCCTGCATTGATGTCACACAAAGAACAGTGCACTGGGCACTATTTATCTGTAGAAATTATATATTGGATGACACAAGCCTCTTCGGGCAGACAGTCAGTGTGTGTTTGGGTTGTCATAATGGATAACGTTATCATGTGATAGGAACTCTAAAAGCTTGAATGCACTACACTCACATCCTCAATATTGACTGGTGGCAGGTGACCACCCCGCTGACCTTCTGCTCTGCCGGGTTATCTGCATGAGGCTACTAAATGGAGTTTTAAAGAGGGGCTTACATGAATATTGAGTTTTAACACAATGGTGAACATTTTTGTTCTACAATGCAGAGACATAAATCAACAGAGAGTTTACAGCTCATTCACATTCACCTCAGGGATGAAACAGCTCCCGCAGGATAAAGTTATACAAAAATGTTGCCAGAATGTTCTCAGGTAAAAGACATTAATCAATTTGCCAAGCTTGGACAAAGCCTGAAGATCTTGAAATGTTTCTCTGCATACTATTAGTACAGCGTGTGGATCTTTTGTCTGGTTTGTGTCTTAAGTTTGAGTTTCTTAATAAGCACCTTCTACTATACTTAGCTTCACATGTTGCACTCTGCATTGACCATGTGAAAACACACACAGACAATGTGAAAAGCACACAGAGACAAACTTGCTATAACAATAGTACCCATATACAAAAAAAAAATATTTTCTTGATTGTTGGTGAAAGAAACCCCAATGTTTTAATTTTTTTGTTAGCCCTGCTATTACTTACTGTAAGTTGTTTCGAAATTGGGATTCATGAGACAAAGTTGTCACAAACTCAATGCTTTAATTGTAATAATACCACAAATATGTGATACTAAAAATAAGACAAAGTTACATTTTAGCAACAGTAACCCCAGAGTAGCTGGATATATCTGTGGACAGGGGGGGTAATGCTAAAGTGATCATAGATAATTACACTGCTACCATAATCTACATCTGCTTAATGAGTGTTTCATCAACTGAAAACATTTTAGCATCTTCTGGTTAGTTTATTTGCTTCCTTCTGTCTCTCTCTGGAAAATGATTGATGTCAAATTAACTCTACTCAAAATAAATTGGTTGATAGCTAAAGAGACCAATCTGGGTTAAAAGATTAGTCTCTAAACAGCCGATTATGGGGTAATCAAACCACCTCAAGAGAGTTTCTGTAATCAGAATACTGGGGTGATGGTATAGAGAAAATACAGATGAGGCTGACAGTAATACAGATACCACTCAGTGGGAGCAAATGATTATCTGATGATTCTGAACTATTGGCTTTTTGCAGGTTTCAAATTTTACCAGCCCCTCAATAGATTACCATCGTTTTTTGGGCTGGTGAGTGAAGCAAATCTACCAACATTTGGCTGGTGGATAGTGCTACTTGTGAACCCTGGCTAAGAGTTCCTTCAACTACAATTTGAAGCTGTAACCCAGTAAAATCAACAGTAGCACCGCCTTGAAAATTACATTTAGAGGTAGAAAAAAAAAAAAACTATTGTCTTGAGAGAAAAAGTAATGGCTCTCGGACAGGTATTAAATATTAAGACCTTCCTCTAACTGGAAAACCAGATTTAAAGCTAATGTATTTAATGTCTTACTGAAATGTGAATCATCAAAATTGCACAGCTTGATTCATCCAGAAAATGCAAAATGCTACACATAAAATGTTTGGTAGTCCATTTTGTACTGGGTTCCTTCCTCACTGTATAGGTGAAACTTAATTTGAACAATATGTTAATGGATGCTGATCTGGTGAATGCAGGCTATATTGTATGTTTCCACAATAATACTGACACATATGGAAAAAAATGTTTGGATTACATTACACTGTAGATAACAGAGCGTGGCGTGTGTGTACACACACGTACACACACACACACACACACACACACACACACACACACACACACACACACACACACACACACACACACACACACACACACACAATCTCTGTGTGCATTCATTACTATTGTTAGCTTTAATTTGACACATTTTGTTGCCTCAGCAACCGTCAATGCCATCTACAATGCAGTGAATTTGAGAGGGGACCTAGAGAGACAGAGCTATGATGGTGGAAGAGAGGAACACAGACAGATAGTTCACTGTACAGTGATTATTGCAATTAACTCTACAACACTACATCTATTCCTATGGCCACACACAGTATTTTAATATTGACCCAAACATGTACAACTTTGGCTAGTAATAAAGACAGACATAAAATGGGAAAATGAACCACATAGGTGGCTGATTGCACCCTCTAGTTTCAATGTATTCTACTGTAGTTAAACCAGACCTTGAAGCAACGCAAGGACATACTGTAAATCAAATTAAAACAATAGTTCCATCTACTCAGGGATGTTATAAAAACCTTTTAAGGGTTTCCCAAGTTGTATTAATTTTAAAGGCAGATAACGTAAGTCTGGGTATCCGTGGGTGAGAGACATTTTAATTCTGACATCCATAGTACAAAACATTTATAGTGATAAATTTAATGTGCAAGCTTGTGCTTAAATTCCTTATTCATTTAAATTCTAATTCTGCACAATTTTTTATGGTGCACCAAACACAGCAGCCCATTTGACATATCAAGCTCAAGTGTCTCACATTACATACTGTATGTGTCTTTTCTTTCTCCTTTTTTCAATACTGGGATCCACCCCAAACAACCTTGAAAATCCTATTACAGTTCCTAGGTTTACAGCAGTGGTTGTCATGACAACTGTGCATTTTATTTCTGGCTCCTTTGAAATGGTGTGTGAGATCAGAGATCCCAAATGTTATGTAAGACGATGTGCACTGTTCCAGACTGGGGTTTCCTGCTGCAGAGAACTTAAAGTAATTAATTACAGGGGAAAGACAGACACTCAAGGCACTTTGTCTCCCTGTTTACCTTACAGCTCTTATCACATACTGGTAAGATGTAGACTGTAATTGTTATGCAGAAAGCTTAGCAGCATGACAGATGATTTTAATAATGCAGCACACTTTGACACATTTTGCTTGAAAATTATGTCTGTCTTCTTGAATCTCCATAGGACATAGAAGAACACATACAATGATCAGGATGTGTGCGTCAGTCAGAGACGGGGAAAGAATGGAGAACAATAATACATATTGGTACTGCTTTTGACATTAGTAAATTTATGATAAACAGGCCTAAGGAGTAGTCAACAAATGGGATTGCAGGAAAACTGTGGCATCAAGATAGGATTTAAATAGGTAGCTAACCACTTATAGGATAATGGCAATTTATCTTTATTCATACACTTCACTACACAATTTCAGAATCATGTTCAGAATCAAGAAAGTTTTTTTCTTCAAATTGTAAACCAGTTTTTAAGCCAAATCTAAGAGGAAAGTTTGTGTGTTTAATGTCACAATTACAATAGATGAGGTGCTTCAATAAATCTTGAAATGAAAACCAAAGATAGATTTTGGACATTTTGCTTGAACGATAAATCGATAGAGCTTACTCATTCATTAGCAGTTTCTGAATTTCATTATCAATGAGGTATCACCAGCTGCACACAGAACTGATCTTATTGACTCACAGTAACTTTCAGTTTCTAAATATAAAACTCCATTGTTGCATGCAGACAATGTGTCCTCAAAGCTTTGTAACTACAAGTCCTGGTCTGTTTTTCATTTACCACAGATTATAGTGCTCACATTATTAATCAGAGAAATTGGAGAAGTGTACTCCCATTCTGTAGAACTGTACAGTCTCCATGTTTAGGAGCATTACAATCTGAAATGATGCTATCATAATATGGTGAGTAGAATGAATGAAAGGGAATTATCCTGATATTAGTGCAGGCATACTGTATATTTTTATTTTATTGTATGTTTTTTATCCTTTGTCATTTAACATCAAGTACAATAAATGTTGGATCTCATAAATTACCGTATGATTTTACTATTTGTTTATTGTTCCAGCATTGCATGAATCTATTATAGAAAAACTCATTGGAGCTTGAGGAGTATTATCATTAAGCACCTTCCAGAAAAAAAAAAAGGAGGTTAGGCTGAACGTTTTAACCCCTCATAAGCTACTATATTCTCCAATCCTAAAGTCTCTTTGATGTAGTACAAAATGTGTTGCTCTTTGTGATCACAACCCAATGATGTGCACGGCTCTTCTCAAAATAATTAGTCATACAGCTAATAATAACTGGTTCACCACTGCAGGGCTTGAGAAATAATACTTTTATCACAAATTCCAGAGTAGTTAGCTCAATCTGTTGAGATAATCAACTCCTAACTGCTTACAATAATGCTGTGGCAAAGGTTGAGGAGCCTGGGTCCAGATGTATAAACGATACTGTTCATAAGCACAAAATAAATACATACAGTAACCATTTCCGATAAACAAACTAATTTATAAATGAAGAATGTTTGCACCTCAAGCATACTTACATACAGACCTGGCATATGGTTATCAAGACATATCTGCAAGTAAAATGATGAGGCTGTTGCCAATAATGTTTGCCAATTTCTCTGACTGTGTTATTATTTTGCAGTCTACACAGTGTTGTGTAAAATGTCAAAGGTGCAATTCAAAAACACATTTTAAATCATTTAGGAATGATACATTTACATTTTAAATTTACAATAAAGCCAATATTTCCCTGTTGTCAATTTGAGTGTCCATATGAGCTCTTCAAATTAATCAATTATAATTTTTCTGATGTTTAATAATTATAAGAAATGACGTGATGATGATTGACAGGTACATGTGATGAGTTAGCGGTATGGTGCTATAAATAGCCACAGTCTTTTGTAATGGTTGTGTATAGTGAAGCTGGAAAACCTTGCATATACAACGTAATCAATAAAATTGCACTGCTTCTTGGCCCTTCTTGTCATTCGTTGTCTAATAAGTGATGGAGCGGGCACAAGTATCAATCTGCAAACAAATGTTTAAGGATGTTTATACATCCATTGATGGCTAACTGCGGGAGTAGAAATTAGGCTTTTGCACGTTCACCAAGTTCCACAATGGCTGAGATTTAGAAACAAATTTTGTGCAACTGCCCCCCTGGTCTTTTTTACCTTATAACTTAATACATTTATTTTTCTGGTAGCAAAACACTAGTAAAAGCACTTTGATGCAGCCTTGCTTCTGTATATCTGGTTGAAACAGGGTGTTAAGCAAATTTCTTCCAGCCTACTGTAGAAGAAGAGAAAATATATCTCTTGAGAAACATAGCTGTGCCTCCATACTATATTTAAAGCTGTACAGTGATTATTGATATTTTTGTCTTTTATACTGCAGGTTAATCTTAATTTGTGACTTTATTAGAAATTAACAACTTAAATTCATTTCAACACTGTAACTAAGCATTGCCAATCTTAGTTATAAATAATTATACTTCCATGTGTACTGTGATACTGTAATAACTTCTCACTAAACATGGTTTCTCTATTGCAAGAATATTCACTCACATTATAGGTCCCTTGGGGCCTACTGTGATGGAAACGGCATAAAGTGGGAGGATGAAATATTTACATCAGCAATCAGAGCAAGTCTCTCTCCAACTTGCTTGTATCTTATTTCTTTCTTTTCTTATTTCTTTCCTCTTCTCTGAAACAGACCAGACATTTTCACGTTGGTCCCCGTCTCGAAAGTTCAATGAAGGCAGACGCCTCCCTCCAGCCAGGAACATGAAGGGCTTATCAGGCAGCCGTTCCCAGCACCAGATCCCTTTACCCTATGGCTTGGACTATGACCCCCACGTTCATGACCTCCACGCTCACCATGGCTCTGACTCCCGCCACTCGTCCTACCTGCTCAGCCCCACAGAGAGCTGCCCCATGGACTTCCATCACCCCTACTCGCCGCGCAGCTCCATCCACTCTGACTGCATGATGATGTCCCCGGTCATGATGCCTCCAGTTGCTGTGTCTGAACACATCTCCAGCAGCACATTCCCCAGAATGCACTACAGCTCACAGTACTGTGACTCAGCCACACGGGACGACTGCGCTGCCATCACAGCCTCTGCCACCTCCCCAGCTGTTGCTGCTGCTGCGGCGGCGGCAGCCGCCTCTTCCCATCTCACCGGCACCAAGAGCAACCGCCTTCCTGCTAACCTGCTAGACCAATTTGAGAAACAAGTGCCACTACACCGCGATGGCTTCCACACGTTACAGTATCAGCGCACTTCCACTACCACTGAGCAACGCAGTGAGAGTCCTGGCCGCATCCGACACCTTGTTCATTCTGTCCAGAAGCTTTTTACCAAGTCCCACTCCCTGGAGGGATCATCCAAGATGAATGGCACAAAAGGTGACATGATGGGAGGCGGAAGTTATCACCATCATGGTCACCATTCCACCAAACATGGTAGCAAGAGAAGCAAGAGCAAAGAACGCAAGCACCGCTCTGGTGGCTGGTGGAGCTCTGATGATAACCTGGATAGTGACAGCACCTACCGCACACCTAGTGTCATGTCGCGACACCATGGGGAACATGTCAGCCACTGCTACCCAGATTCCATGCACAGCCACAACTTTGGAGACCTGTCACTCAAGACTTCTAAGAGTAACAATGATGTCAAGTGCTCGGCCTGCGAGAGCATGGCTATGGCGCCCGAGGGCAAGTTCATGAAGAGGAGCTCCTGGTCGACACTGACAGTCAGCCAGGCCAAGGAGGCCTACAGGAAGTCATCGCTTAATCTAGAGAAACCCATGATGCATTCGATGCACTCCGACCTCAAGCCTTCATCGCGAACATGTCACTACCTGCAGGTAAGTGGTGCTTCACTACTTTATGTTTTACATGGACAAAAATCAAACAAAATAGAAAAGACAGAATTAAGAATAATAAATTATAAAAGGTATTAAAAGATGGATTAAGGTTCTTTACTGTATGTTATACTTTATGTGGATGGAAGCCTTCAGTTTGGAGCAACTGAAATAAATGTTTATCTGCTACAGCTGGTGTAGTATGTCATTATAATATACTGGTTATATATTACAAATTAAATGTTGGTAAGTTTGCTAATATTTTGGAGCCTGTCAATCATACTTACTATTAATAATGATGTCACTGAGCTTAAGAGTTCTTGTTCAATGAGTGGTTTAAATTATAGCAATTTAAGGAGTATAAGAAATTAGGTGGACTTTGGAACTTTAATTTTACATATACACATTTAATACATATTTACTATATACACTCAATTGTCAAAACATCCTTAACATACAGTAATGGTACTGCTCTTTGTTCAAAAGTGTAAATGTGTAGCCTTCATCCAAGTCCTTCACTAGGATTCTTGTCATTGTTCCTTTTCTATCGCTTAGGGTTAACAAAAAAGACAGTATTTCAAGGCTAAAGTAATAGGTTGTGTAATGGGAAAAAGGACAGTAAATGTATAAAAGCCCTGAACATCACCAAATGTATCAAACAATCATTGCGATCAATATCCATTCATCCCCAAATAGGACCTTCTGAGTAAATACAGTGATTGATGTATTGATTAGAAATCCTGCTAGGGAGGCCTTCTGGATTCCACCTTTCTTTTTGCTACTCTCCTGAGGGCAATTACAGTGACCAGTATGACATGCCAATATGTTTAAACAGGATTGCCTTTTGTATAGTCACCTCAGGGAGCTATTGTCAATTAAGATGTAGAGATCAATTGAGTGAATCAATGTCAAAGTGGAAGACTCTGAGAATAAAGGGCTAAGTGAGCTAGACTGCAATGTAGAAAACAAAGATTTGGTGTCTTAAAGATAATATACTGTTCAGTTGGATCTGATAATGGTGTTACCGATTACACTGCAAACGCACCACAACTGTGTCAAGTAACAATCAAGTAATCGGTGTATTCCCAAAGTTTGTGTAATACCGGTAACACCAACTACTGCTGCAATACACAGTTTATTAGGCCTTTACTATCCGACTAACACATTCAGAGTTGCAACTAGTTTAGCCACAGGTACTGGCTTCAAGAATACATTCAAAAGCTTCCGGTTATGTCTATCTTTGATTCAATTTCTTTTCATTATTAATATTCAACCCTTTGAGCAACTCATCTAGAGTTACTCACGGTCAGTGCAGCATAAGCTTAAATTTAAATGATAAATAGCTTCACATCAAAGTGATTTCAGATCGACAAATAACGGCAACATGGTCACAGGGATTTATGTGCCCTCTGTAATGTGAATTAAACTAAAAAAAGGTTCATCATCAGGCCTTAATAACACATTCAGGGGTTAGCTGTGCTTTGGAACTCTGCACCTTCCAAGAAGACCTTTCTATAAGGAGAAGTTGGTATGGACTCCCCTCACAGCCCACTAAGAAATAGTCTACTGCTTGTAATTGGGATGACAAGAGCAGAAGTAATTGGCCATTATTAAAGCTTGCCCCAACTCCCTCTAAAGATGATGTATGCCTTCTACTAACATTGCATTCATCCTGCTCTGGCCCTTTTTTTACACATTGTGCTTTGTTAGGATTGTGCCTATACTCACCCAATCACCTAAAATGCAAAAACAAATTGTTGGCAACACTGCTTTTGCACCTAATTTAAGAAAAAAAAGTTATAAAAGTTATATACAGTACATGCACTGTGATCAAATTTTACCTGTGGGCCCTACTTTTAGTATTGGCAGTGAATCCTGTTGCTCTCATATGAATGCATGATGCATTTCTGTCCATGCTTGGTAAGGGAGGACGGGTTGAATCTTAGCCAAGTGCATGCACTTTGATGCTATGTGAAGTGCACAATTACACACAAACAGCAGTTGTTTGTGTGCCATGGGGAAGGAAAGACTGTTAATACAGAAGCTCTCTCACTGCCATTTGACAAGCTTATGTGTCAGCAGGCAGAGACCCTGCAGCTGCCACATGGCCACATTCTGAGTGTGTCCACACTGAGAGCCTATTCAGTGGAATACATAAGGGGAGATCTGTACACAGGCGTTGTGGTCAACGCTCTGTGTGCTCTTCAGATTTTATTTGTTTGATGTTTCTCTGTCCTTTAGGTTTGAGTTCATTTGTGATGAGGACAAGTCTGCGTAGGCAAGTTGTTGACATAATCTTGTTTCAGCAAGTGTCAAGTCTTCAGGCTAGCTTCCAAAGCCAACAACCGCTGCTGTACTTTGAAGGTTAAGTCAAACAAAATGACTATTAAACATTTTCAGCTGTAAATCCTAATTTGTAAGGTCTACACTAGGCTCAATGCAGAGGTAATGTACATTGTGACAATTTCCTATAGTGAGTTTACAAATGACGCCTTGGACTATTCTCTTGACAAACTGATCATTTGCTTGTATAGGCATGCTATCAATCACTTTAAGTCTAAGAAGCCAACTTGAGGAAACCTTTGTCTATCTTTTTTTTCCATTTTTGCATCTGTATTGCTTTCTATCACATTTTAAGATTGACTTTGACTAATTATGAGATGTGTTTTATTGCTAACTTGGCTGGGTCTTCTGTATAAAAGAAATACTTTAACAGGATTAAGCTGGGTAAAGTGTATATAAAAAATTGTCCTGGAGCATGTTTTGAAGGTGAGAAACAGTATTAAGTAGCCAGTAAAGGCAAACGGTACAAGGTCTCAGCAGTATCCAATACATACTCTAGCCACAATCAATCAGATCTCATCATCATTTCTTGTCTGAAATGTAGCCAGTAGAGTGCTTTCCCTTTATTGTAATAATGAAATATCTAAGGCAAAGGCAGAGAATTTAAAAACATTTTCTAGGGAGGAACGTTGTCTCCTCTTGATGTCTCTATTAGCATCTACTTAACATCCCTAAATGTTAAACTGGTGGCCTTCATATGACATAGAGCAGACATTGCAAAAAATTGTCTCTTAAGGGTACCCTGCACTTAACAGTTTGTTAATGTATGCCAACAGATAAACAAACAAATCACTTACCTATAAATACATGCCTACAGTTTAAATTACAGAGACAGATTTGGACAATAATCTATTCAAAGGGCGTTTAACTTCCTGCACTTGCTTACTGCAGTTACAATAAGTAGGTGACTAAGGTTTTAGAACCGTACTCAGATAATTAAGTAGACTGCATTAGAGTGTCACAAATCACATATTTTATCATTTCAACAACCAACCGGAATACTGTAGGAAGAAATTACAAGACTCAAACTAGAAACTGTTCTGCCAGTTCTTACAGGTAAGTGTTTTTTTGTGCTGGGAAGTGACAAGATGCTTTATCCCAAGGTTATTTTTGAACAAAGTGTTCTCAGTGTTTAGTGGTAACTAATGATGGTGTAAAGCAGCTTGCCTGTATACCTGCCTCAGAGGCACAGCTGAATATGTTCCTCCAGGTGTATCATCAAATGAGCACAGATATAACGTTATGCTAATGAGTTAGCGTGATGCTTCCATGAGTGATGGCTGCCTTGTTAACCACAGCACCAGACGATCACTGCCCATGCATTACTTCATTGCGGTCTTTAAGCCTGATTAATTTAGTTTCCTGACAATTGCTGCATTTTATTCCATTCATGTGGGAGAGAATAAATGTATGCATAGCAGATAAGTGTGTGTGATAGTTTTACTGATAGGTCTTTAAAAGGAAGACAGAAGCAGGTCAGCCAATTTCCATGTTACCTTCCCAGGTTAGGCAGGGTTGGAAAGTACAACCTTTTTTTAAGCCGATGACTCACAAAAATAATGCCTAATACCGCAACTTTAGCAAACTAAATGGTCATCATTCATTTCCCTACTCTGCTGTTGTATACTGGCAACATGGCAGTAAGCCACGCTGTCCAAACGTTTTATTTGTTTATCTTCAAAGGAGAGTTCTGGTTGCATATGGTCTAAATGCTTCAGCACCCTATTCATTTTAACTACAAAAACATTTGGGGAAAACATCTGAGTAAAATGTACTAGATTAATGATGGTGAAAGCAACGGGTGCTATTATTACCATCTCTTTACATTTTTCAATTTGCCACCTACTATAGAGCAAACAAATGTTCATTTTAATTTTAAGTGCCTTATGTTGTCTAGTCTTTTACTTGTCTGCCCTGCTTAGGCGGACCGTCAAGTCAGAGAGGATTTGAGGTGTTAAAGTAAAGAGAGTGGAAGAGATGGCCGACAAGACAGATAGCGAAAACAGATGTGATGGAGAAAGCATTTCTCTACCTCTAGGTGGAAAAAAAGCCATATCAGCCAATCTGCTTTCTGTGAGAACAGCCTAGCGACTGTGGCAATGAAACAGCTAAGCTATGTGATTGGGAAAAGTGAGTAACTGGCGGAACATCAGGGACAGTCCTGCGCCTAGGGCTGTTATTCCAAGAACTAAGGTAGCTCTGTCCACTGGGACAACTGCTACAGCTGCACTACATACTGAGTGTTCTACTTAGATCAATATTGTGCCAGAGCATGTTGTGTGTGACACATTACCATCATAAATCACCATCTTCAGGAACACAAAATCTCACCGTGTGCAAGGGGCTATGATTCAGATCCCATGAATTATTTGACTTGTCAATATTAATCACAGTTCAATCTCAATAAAAATCAGGTGAGCTGAAATGTAAACAGTATATTGAGTATATTAAAATATTGAGGGTAAATGTGTTTTTAGACGTAGTTGTGTTCTACCTTGATTTCTATCACATCCAAATGTAATTAAAACCTAATTGTCTTCAGTGCATGAGCGTTTGATTATGTGTAGATGTTTGTAGCAGAACACCACACAGTGTACAGTAATTAGTACACAATCACTATGTCAAACATACTTCCAAGTAATGTTGTGCAGTCACTGTTTTAAACTTATTATTATTTTTATAACTTATTATTATTATTAAAAAATAAACCTAAAAAAACATGCTACATTAAGTCATGGCTGATTATATACGTATTTAAAGGTTTATGATTTCTGTATTTTTGGTTACTTTCAGGTACTTTATGTCAAAACATATGCTGTGCTCCTTTCGGCTGTCAGTCAAAGCTAATTTAAGAGCTCATATGTTTTTTCAGCAGTGACGCTGTGCCATTTATGACAATGTGGTGATTTAAAAATTACAGTCCTAGCCTCAAGGGTATGACTGGCAGCCGTAGCTGTGCAAGCATTAAAAAATACACAAACTGCATCGCCGTCATGAGAGTGAAGGATGTTCTATTCATCTTTTACTACGAATCTTTGAATTAAGTATGCCCATGTTTTGATTTGCAATATAAGTGCTATTCTCAAATGTTGTCTTACCCTTCCCATTCAACTGGTCTGATCATCCTGCAGATGTAAAGTAGTATTTGAACTCCTTCTAGAAATGTGCTGATGAAACTCACTCGATCCTTGACATACGTTTCCCTTTAAACCACAAACATGGACTCTAATAAAATGAATGAATGGAAAGCTAGGTTGTGGATATTATTAAAGTTAGACAGTTGCTGATATACCACAATTGTTTAAACTGGCAAAACATTACATTGATTAGAATTTATTTAAAGTTTTGGACAAATTATACAAATCCTTTAAATTATGCATCTAACAGTGCATCCCCCAACAGTAAGGTGTTTGTAGAGTCTAAACATATAAAAGAGAAAGAACAAAGAGGTTGTTTTTCAGATCACTAAAGTAAATGCTGTTAACTTAAAGTGCACATATTATGCATTTTGGCTTTTTCTCCCTTTTCTATATTGTGTTATACATCTATTTCTGCAAGTTATAGTTAAACAAAGTGAAAAAGTCCAAATTCCACCCCAAAGGGACCAAAGGGAAAACATAGGTCACAAACTGCTCCAAACAGCTCTATTGTAGTCCAGCTTTTACTTCCGTGAAAAACGTGCGTCACTTTGTAACACACGTTATAATGCTCGCCTAGCTGGTAGCATGGCAACCCCTCATGCTTTGCAACTGACAAGCTAGCAGTTACTGTGCATTTGCGACTCCCAGCAAAGATGTACAGAAGTGAGATGCCTCACTCTGTAGCTTAAACAGATTGCACAGAAACACACAGGGTGAAAAGAGGAGTACAGTACAACAATTGTATGAAGTTTTCTAAAAATTAAACCACATAAACCTATTCTGGTACAACCTCTAAATACAATTATGAACCTACAAATGTGCGTAGTATGAGCACTTTAAAATAACCTGTAAACGTATTGGTGTTACTTTTAATCCAGTGCTTCATTTTTGCACAGTCTAAACATTTTAGACGATTGTTAAAGAAGCCTGAACATCTGAGGAAAAACTCATGTACACATAACATACTTCTACTAAATACGCCTGCCTGCTAAGGTCCTGCTTATAACCGACAGCACTATCCCTCAGAGGATGCAGTGCCCCTTGTTATTATCTCCCACTAGTGGAAATAATACAGATGGGATGGAGCTTTCACTTTCACTCCCCCGCACACTTCTAACCACCATAGGCTTATAAACAGTGGTTACACAGTTTTGTGTTTATTCTGGACAAACCAGTGTTGCTGCTGTCGGAAATGTAAAACCCACGACTCTTAGTGCAGTAGAGGATTTTACCAAGATAAAAACTGACAATTGTGTTGAACAGCAAATTACTACATAACGTAAATGTTTACCAACGATTATTTTACAGATTTTAATTTGTTTCAGAATGCACTGTATTTTAATAGAATAGCATAGGCACTTGGATAAAATGGCACAACATGAATGTACAATGTAGCAAATAAGTAATGATTTCAGACAGTATAAAGAGAGACTGCGACTGAAAGTCTCAGCAACATAAAGAGAAACAGAGAATGTGTTTGACTTCTTCATGGAGAGTACAGTGAAGCTGCTTCTTTGTGGCCCTCCAGGGAATAAAAGGCAAACAACTTCAGAATTTCAGTTCAGTTTCATTATTCCTGTCATATACAAGGAAAATGTGCCTGTTTCAATAATACAAAAAATAATAAAATAATTGACGTTTATAAAATAAAAGTGCCATTGCTTTGAATAAATAAATAATAAATTCAACAATTTATACCAATACAACGTTGCATTACTAAAATAAATAAATAAAGTAACATGTTACTTTGTGATGCTTTATTTACATTTGAGTAGTGGCTCTTGTTGACATCAGCTACTCCCTGAGTTGTCAAGTTCAATAGTTGCTTTCACCAACGGTAGTTGATGCTTTTCAAAATAATAATACCTATTGGTGAACTTGAATAGGATAGCTACTTGGCTTAAAGAAACCCACTGGATCTAAATCTCAAGTGGGGAGTAGGGTTAAGCATTGAGATTGTTTAATTCGAGAGCCCAGTCTCAGGGGGAATGAAAGAGAGGTGGAGGTTGAAAAAAGGGATGTGAATCAGCTTAATTTTCTGTTTAGGGAAATACCAGCAAGAGCTTATCTGACTACTTGTCTGATACTGTTCCCACACTCGTTTGGCTAATTGGGCCATTTTATTAATTAATTAATATCTCTGAGAAGGACAACCTACTGTTATATCTGTACTCCATTATGGATTAACAAGTGTGTGTGTGTGTGTATAAATGTGTTTATAGTGTTCAATACATGTGTGTTACCTCACACAGGTGCCCCAGGATGAGTGGGTTGGATACCCAGGCGAGAAGGATGAGGAGATCCCATGTCGGCGGATGCGCAGCAGTAGCTATGTCAAAGCTATGGGAGAGGTGGATGATGAAAGTGGTGACTCTGACACCAGCCCTAAGACCTCCCCACAGAAGGCCATTCCATCTGATGCTCTGGTGCTCAAATCAGCCATGCAGAGACCTCATTTAGACTCCCACAGGTAGGCCTGGCTGCCTTGCTTAATGCCAACGCTTTCTGTTGATTTCAGTTTGTTCCAGTTCTTTTTAATGAAACCATTAAATGATTGGATGATAATTAGAAGATATGTTGAAAATAAGGTAAAAGGATGCAAAAGAATTGCTTTCTCAACTTCTTAGAAATGTACCTTATGAAACTGTCATTCTTTAAAATACACTAATATAAATACAAATAGCAAAAAAAAAAATCACTGTTCAGGCAGGCACACAAATTCATTCTCTATTGTAGGGGGATGGGTTTAGGAGACTGCATGCATTGTTTTAGTTAGGTGCAACACTGCCAGCACCGCCACTAGTAAGCTTAGCATAGTGAATGGAATCCTATGTTGTTAGTTTGTGCGATCTGAGTAAAAGTGAGCCAACAAAAAACAACCTAATTACTTCTAGTGGCCTGCATATTCAAGAGTACAAATAGCCATGCACATTAAGACTAGATTATTTTCAAGGAAGATATTGATTTGGGACTATAATGGGTTGAAGCACAGCCAAAGCACTGCGACTTGGAGCAGAGGTATCATGCATTCTCTGGGTTGTTTGAATTTCTTAAAACCAATCACAATGGTCTTGGGTGATGCTAATCTCCGGACGCAGTGGCAGTGGCTCTGCAAAATGATCTTGGGAAATAAGTTGTTATGGTGGAACATTTGCACCCCGCAAAAGAAAACGCCACATAAAATATTACATAAAGAAAACGGTTTCCACAATACAGTAAAGTGAGCTATTTAAATCCACTGGATACATGGTTAAACATAATATGCTCCAAACAGTAGATCACCATGTGTACTTCACAGCAATCCCGGCCAATCCGTCCCCAAACTTACAGTGGGTACGGAAAGTATTCAGACCCCTTTACATTTTTCACTCTTTGTTTCATTGCAGCCTTTTTCCAAAAA
>NC_048424.1:6100765-6113455 GCF_013103735.1 Etheostoma cragini | reverse complement strand
TGGAAAATGGCTGCAATGAAACAAAGAGTGAAAAATTTAAAGGGGTCTGAATACTTTCCGTACCCACTGTACTTCCGTTGATCCAGACTAGTGAGCACTGATAGTGCATGTCACAAATTCATCAATTTTCATTCAATCAGCATTGTATGCAAACTATTCCACACTACTTCTATAGCTGTAGTATTATAATGAATAATTCATAATGTTTGGGGAATGACTGGAATACAAGTTTGAGTGAAATAAACAAAAGTTTCATGCACAACTGATTTGCACTTATTTTCCTAACGTCACATCGCTGTGTCTCTGAAACAAAAAGCTAAAAAAATAAGTTCAAAGGGAGAACATTCAAATAAATTTGTACAAATTCTAGACCTTCCCTCCAATACATAGTTCCTTTACAACCTACTTGGAATTTTTATTCACAGCCTTACATTCTTTATGTTTCTATAAATCTGAACTACCTGACAATGATTCACTTTGTCAGCATGTTGGCTTGTTTTATAACCACATCACTAACTTGTTCGAGCATTGTTGGCTAAGTATTCGACTGACAACGGTTTTATGAGTTTAGGTAAAGTAGTGCTCTGCTGAATGCTGCAGTACCAAATGGGTATTGTGACATTTTTCATCTGCTAGTTCCAATATTTGCCCAACATCTTACACAGGCAATGCGCCTCATTTTACCACAGTGTTGTTGACAAGTCTGTAGCAAAACTGTCCCATTTATGCAATGTCAGACTGAAGAGAACAGGTACATATCAGGCCTGGGCTTACTGGATGGGAGAATTGTTGTCATACAGAAGGGCATACATTGAAGTTACTGTCTATTGTGTTAAAGAATACTTAATGATGAGAAACGTAAGGTAGGAAAGATGTGCTTGATGAGTACCACAGCAAAGTGTTGAATATATTTCTTATTCCCAATAAAATACTTGCAATATATTTTGGATTGCATTAAAAAGACAATCATGGAAATCATGGCAATAAAACGTTCTATTACATTAGTTTTAGCTAGGTTTATGTAGCCTTGCAATGATGTCATTTATTCTACACTCATTGATATAATTGTGGGGGGGAAGTATGTATCAACACTTATAATCTGTAAATCTGTGTACATGTAGAAATAATGTGTAGCAAAAGTCTCTAAACATTTGGGATTGATTAATCAGAAACCTTAAACATGGAAACAGCTTGTGGTGCACAGTAACTTAACACCAGGCTGAAAGGCAGTGGGATGGTTTCATGTGTAACTGGGTTGTGGAGTTCACCTGTACTTCACTGCAGCAAGGTGAAAAGTTACACCACTGGAGGTCAGTAAAAACTTTCAAGGTGTTTTGCATTACTCTTAAATCAATTTCTAATCATCTCTTTGTGGCGACATGCATCTGTTGCCTAGTAAACCAGCACAAACCACCATATTTTCCATTAAGTAAATTTGTGATCCAGAGGATGCTGCTGCTTCGAATTCCACTAATCCCAATTCTTCTTCTGTGCTGCATTCCGGAAGCCGAGCGTCTTGCTGCCCGACTCGCAGATTATATTGACTCTACAAGTACTTTACAGAACAATCACATGTTTACATTAAGCTAGTATCTACCTTCCTCTCTAAGCACTGCTGCAATTCAACCAATGCCTTCTCTTTTCTGGTGTTGTCCTGATAAAAATCATCTGTGATGTGGTATTGTGTTTAACAACCTCCAACATGAATCTCTTGTCATTCGTGGTGTTGTAAAGAAGACATAAACAATATTTGGAGGGGGAGGGGTTTTTTGGTAAATTGACTGGATAGTCTTGCTGTTTCACTGCCTGCCTGGCTGTCCGAATGGACCTGCCGCATATATTTAGCAAAGGGGAACAGAGAGCCGCTTCATGCATGCTTCTGTGACGCGCCATGGCGCAGCTGGTGGAATGTCAAACATTGCCTTGAACTGGCGTGATTGCTCGCGGGGAAGCCACGCGCCTGGTGGGAATTAGGGGTAAGCCTATTGTTGCTCAGCTTGTTTTTATTCAGCTTATTGTTTTGACTTCCAGAAAAAGACAAATTCTATGAACTTGGGGAGGCGTCATGCATCTTTCATCCCTACCGACACTATTTTTTTTACCATCATCTCAGCAGGGTTCTGATCACTTCAGCTTTTGTCCTCAAACAAATCAGCCTTCTTGTTTTTTGAGCCTCTGGTGGAGAAAAAGATTCTTTCTTAGTATTGCAGCTCCTAGCTCTCATTGTTTCTCTAATAAAAATAAGAGAGAGGCTCTCTATAGTTGAGATGGAAGACTGTTTTCTCATAGGACCCTTGAAACTAAACTAGAAGCTAACAACTTGAGTCAATAAAAATAGGTCAATGTTATTCAAGTGGCTGACATTTATTTTGGATAGAAATACTTGATCATGAACTATACCCAACAGAAGTCACATAATGCCCATAGATGCTTACCAGTAGATTTGTTTGATACATTATCATCTAGTGATGTTCCATGTGTGGCTTTTGAACTGTGCAATCGTATCTATCCCTACCCCCTGTCCTTGTTCAGCCAGGGCTACCACTTGCAAACCACAAGAGATATGCGACCCCACCCTAGTGTCACGCTGGACCCTGCCACCTTTCACCCCCCACCCTTCCGCTCACGCAACCAGAGCTACATGCGCGCCGTCAGCACCCTCAGTCAGGCTAGCTGCGTCAGCCAGGTGAGTCTTAAACACATACATCGCACAGAGGCAACACCTGGAGACAATAATGAGAGCTTATGTTATGTTTTTTGAAAGTAGTTGCTTTGTGGGGACAATATTTCATACATAACATCCATGTGTCCATATTGGAGGTCCACAGCTGATTGACCAGTAGACATAGCCATGGCTGTCTCAACTGAAGTCAATAGACATAACTCATTTGCAGTTTTGGACTGGTAATTGATGACTTAACTGTTAGTCTGTCTCTAAATTTGCACCAGACACAGTTTTTTTTTTTTTTTTAAGGGTATCGTGTTAGAAAGGAACTTGTATTGTATATAAATGAGAAACTAAGATATCTCTTTTCTGGCTCCTAATTTGGCACACGGATGTCTGGAATAGACCACAAATAAACGATTAATCACTCTCCTGCTGTTTTGGCATGGTAGCTAATTAGCCAACGATGCCGATTTAATTAACTGAGCTTATTTGTCTACTAGTAATGTTTAGATTAGATTTAGAGACCAGGGATAGAGGACACTTCATGTCTAACATCACACACAACCTTTTCAGCTATCTCCCCTTTTCATACCCTGCTATGAATCTATACAGTTGGATCGTTGTGCAAGTCTGTTTTGGACCTCCATGGTGGCACAAGACGTGGTTTCTATGAAGATTTATGAGACAGCAAGAAACCCTCTATAAGGAGAAGGAGTAACGAGAGGAGGAAAGATTTTGTCCAAAAGAAGGGTTGTACAATCAGCTTACTACTGCTGGTGAACCCAGTTCTCTTCTGTAATGTAATTTAGTATTTTAAACATTATGTAGAGAGAGGACTGGAGAGGACATGACAGGACAGAGCGTAATTGAAAAGATAGCTCCTCCTCCAATGGTGACATGATTTTGTTGCATGTTCATGACAAAGATTAATCTTATGTCAGCTAAAAGTGATTAAAATATATATGTAAGACACTTGCTAGAGCTACAAGATAAAAAGTTGGGACTGCAGTGTTTTCCTATTTTCCACGTAGTAACATAGTAATGAATAGTTTTGGCATATGTGACAAATTGAAAGTTTTATAACACAAAGTGAATATTTTTCTGATTGTTCTCTGTTGTCATCTGCCTTTTTCATTTGATCTTAACATTTATTCAGTTTAAGGTGGGAATGAGTGGCATTTCCTTACGCTAACACTCCTTCATATTTGCTGTGCAAAGGGGAAGAATCAAAGTGAGAAAGAGAAAGGAAGAGGAAAAATTAAGGACTGCTATTCCTGTTTTTGTCTCTCAGGTGAGTGAGACTGAGATCAATGGCCAGTTTGAGTCAGTTTGCGAGTCCGTTTTTAGTGAAGTAGAATCCCAGGCCATGGAAGCCTTGGACCTGCCTGGTTCGTTCCGCACTCGAAGCCACAGTTACCTCCGTGCAATTCAGGCTGGTTATTCCCAAGATGACGACTGCTTGCCTTCAATGACATCCTCCACTGTCACTTCAACTCTCAGATCCACAACAGGTAAAACAATCCCCCCCTAAATGAGAGAGGGCTTAGGCTACATATCCTCATACATCCTATACATGGGCACAAACTTGACATACATACATATGTACAGTGGGGAACCCTTGAGCTTCAGAGATGCCGGGCTGAATGATCCCAGTTATTTTCTTTGGAAGCTACGGTGTGCGTGTGTTTGTTTTCGCCTCTGCATACTCCCGATTGTTGAGATGGATTTGCTTGTGTGTTACTTTGCACGATTCATGCATCATTAGCCAAGCTTCTGGTTGGTCACTTGTGGTGCTGACAAGTTGTAGACTAGGAAAAGGGTGGGAGGGTCGCATAAACACTGAGATGGCAAAACATGCTCACGGTACACAATATTACAACACAGCACAGCCACATCACATGGCATGCCAAACAGGAACAGGCCCTGTCCTAAGCATGTTAAACTGTGGTGTTATATATGTGTTGTGCAAAGCGTGTGAGTTACTTAGGGAGGGATGAAGACCGAAACGGGCCAGAGGAAGGCTTTGTAACTGACCTGGTCATTGACCTCATAAAATTGAAAAAAATCAAATCTTGTAACCAATTAAAGGTAAGTCAACAACATCTAGAGACTATAACAGGTGCACACACACAAATGCTGGTTGGACAAAGGAACCGTTTACCGATGGCATATTCAAGTTCGTAGAACCCTTGATTATTGGCAGTATTGTTGCATTGTGTTGCATGAAACTCAAGCTTTTGAGCAGCGGTCTCAGTCAAAATCGATCAATTGTATGTCAAGTTTATTACAGGACTTCCTTAAGTTTCTGAATCACTGTCAACTGCAGTTTCCCAATTAAGCAAACTTATTAGTTTCTTTGTTCATATTTCAATTTTTAGCTACAATTACAATTTGATAGTGGACCCAGACTCAACATGTCCTGAAAACAGCACATTTTGTTTATGGACTCGCATATTTATTTTTCCTACATGATGCTTTTTTATTACAACATGCAAGTATTTCAAGGTTTTGTACGACACATTGCAAACAATATAAAATTAGAATTTCAGGTTCTTTGTGCAAGCAGAGTCTTTGTAACTCCCTCACTAAGTGCATTTGGTGTTTACCTGCAAGAGTAAAGCTATGAACCCTATTGAAACATTTTTCTTTAAATACGAGCATTTTTCGATATTATGACCTGAATTTTTATTGTTTTTGTATACTTTTCTGTCAATTGAATATTTGCATTTTTACTCATTTTGTGGGTTTTGATTTCTTGTGCAATCTGGACTTTTGTTTTTGGAATCCTTTCATCGTTAATTTTGTTTCATCGACAATTTCTTCGATGTGACAGAAGTACTGAGAATACAGGAGTGTTCTCCAATCCCACTGTCTTATTTGCTGAACTCTATTCATTTAACTCTCTGCTCCAAATCTGTCAGCTGTATGTGGACAAAACCAATCAGTTGACTGTACATATGTTGTAAAGTTGTATTTTGAAAATTGGCATGATTCACTAATAAAAATATGTCAGATAGGGTTATAGCAACCCAGAGGAAGGGTTCCCAAGATGGTGGAAATACAGTCCTGTCACCTCCCAGTCAAGCCATAATGTAAATTACATTTCTCCTTTGGTGTACTTATCCAGGCTACCTTGGCTAAGAAAAACATTGATTCCTGGAATCATGTTTTTATGTTAGTGTTCAGTACTAGTTTATACTTAAATTGTAAGCGGCTCACGAACCAAACACTGTGTGAGGCTAGTGGGCGCTTGAGTGGAGAAAGGATCCCATGGTGCTCCATAGGGCAGACGAGCAGCAAACCCCTCTACATTTGACCATCGATCTCTTGAAGGATAACCAGGGGAAAAGAACAACTGGAGGCATCAGTGATGATTGTTGCAGGTATTTTAATGTTGACACGCATACATATATCTATGTATATGTGTGTTTTTGCACTGCCTTCTCAGTAAAAATAATACATAGTTTATATATATTTATATAGTTGGTAGAAATATCTCAATATGCTATCCTAAGTAGCAAACACGGTTCCAAACAACTCATAAAACCTCAGACGCTTTGATTCCTTCTTAAAACCTTGATAACTCTGAATAGAGATTACAGTAATGAATGTGATGCTGGCTTTTGTGAGTTGTTTACCATGTCTCTATTTTACATGTGCTTAGACCACACTGTAAGTGTAAATGTATGAGAGATACGTAAAATAGCCCTGATTATTGCATTGCCACTGTCTCCAATCAATTATGAGAGCAGCATGTGTGTGGACTCTATTTTTTCTTTCCATGAAAATCTGACTTCTTTTAAAAAGGCCAAATGTGGCAGTCCAACCCTTGGCATTGAGTCTGTCAGCTGTCTTTGACTGTGGGATTGCAGCCTCTCCCTGGTGCAGCCCCGGAGGGGGGAGTGACCCCTCCCCTCAGCGGGTTACTTACTCCACATGGTCTAATCAGCCACCTTGGACCTGATATGTTCAATAGGGTTCATATCTGCTTCTTGACCCAGTGGGTTGTGATTCTTCTACTCCCTTTACATCTTTTCTTTTGCACAAAATAGCACAAAAAGAAAAATTTTGATGTTTTGAGAAAAGGGTTCTCAGAAAATGGGATTCATGATTTGATGATTTATGTATTTCATGTTTAATTCCACTCTTTGCTGTGCTGTGCAGTGAAAAGATGGAAAGAAGCCTTGAGATGACTGAGAAGGCAGTGTAAAATCATTGTGAAAAGCCTACAGTATGTGAGTTTAATGAAAATCATTATTGTCTTAGTTAAGTTAAGGCACTCAAGAACCTATTTAAAAAATTGGTGCTGTCTATTCTGTACCGGCTATTAGCTCCAATAACTGGATCTGACCTATCATAAATTTCGTAAAATGCTCTACTTGAACACCAAGGAATGTTCATCCAACATTTTTACTGATGATAAGCAACTTTCAAAAAGATGTTGAGAATTCCGCTAATACTTAAAGCTACAGCGCTTATTAACAACACTGTTGGCGCGGCCACATAAAACAAGCCTTCCGTGAGCACTCACCGCCAAACAAAACATGGTGGTGGTAACGTGCCTTTACGCCATAACCTTTTACCTGCAGTGAGGTTACAACAGAGGTGGTTCAGTATCTTTGGTGATAATAACTCTTTAATTAGGTGCTCACACTTTGCCTCGTCTTTTTTAGTTCACTTCTTTTGTTGGCTTAAAATCCTAATTTTCATCTCGCCGCTGCAGTTTTATTTTTCTTTGAGACTTACTGCCATATAAGCTATCATCTCGTCACTCCAAAAAAAAAAAAAAAACTTTTGAGTTATGTTAAACAAACATTGTGTGCCGTTCCCCCTCTCACAAATGCTCCCACCGCTACTGAAATGTAATATTTTTCTTGCAGAAATTGCCATCAGACACTAGCCGCTCTATTAGTTTGTTAATCTACAAACATTGTGTAAGTCACGTTGTCATATTGCTTATGACCAGTGTTCGGAAATCTATTGGAACATTTTGTGAGCTAAGGTAATGTAAGCAGTTATTCAACAGTAAATAAAGCTTCACTACACTGAAGCTAACCCCCATATAAATGAAGCAAGCTTTAATTACCGAAAGCCAAAACTCAGTTTCTAAATCAATTTTGGTGGCGGCACGGTTTTTGTTTCTGTTATGTCACTTTGCTGAAGCAAAGTGACATAACGCCCGCGCAGTTAGTCGAACAGCACTCAATAACCTGTATAAGATGTATAGAACTGCACATTGTATAGTTTTTTATATTGAAATCGCAATATTAACTAGAGCAATAAACTACAGCCTGACCGATATGTCGGCAGGCCCATATTAGGCATTTTCCAAAATCAGTATCAGCATTTATATTGTTTGATAAATTATTTTTTTTGTTTTATATTCATTTATCAGAATCATTCATAATGACAAATAAATGATTCTGATAAATGGATATTTAAAAAATAACAGAAAAACGGACAAAACACCCTTCAACAATGTTATGAGTGTTGGGGTTGTATAGTTTTTTCCAACAGACGACACTCTACAACGTCCTTGTTGGAAACACTTTTTTTTGTTATTATGTTTTTGGTCAAAGGACTAAGTTTCATATCTTAAGTTTGTATTTTTATACATTTTATTTATCAGAACTTTAATATATTTTGATTGTTTCTTTGTTCTGTTGTGACACTAAAACAACTAAAACAGTGTACATTGTAACTTCCCTACTGGGGATCATTAAACAGTATAAATCATAATTGTAAATTATAAATAATAAATTAAATTAAAACAAACATTATCATATTATTTTAATGAGGACTCATAAAAAACTCCAAATAACTAATGTTACGGAAATGTGTTTGTTTTGTTATACGCTTTTTGATTATTTAAAAATATATATATATATATATTGGAATTTTGGATGTTTTAATCACCAGATATTTGCATCAATATCAGCCTTAAAATTCTTTATTGGTTGGGCTCTACAATAAACACATCGGAAAAGGCTGCAACATATCGCGATAGACAAGAGATTTGTTCAGTTAGTTAGAGTTAGTTAAAAAAAACATCAGAAAACTGCACTTTCAAATGTATCAGTCATAATTTTAAGTAGTTTAAATACAATTAAACATTCAATTTGTTCAATAAAACAACGTTGAAAATGTTTTCCTTATGTTTGTTTTACATTCAACTGGGATGTAATCGTATTTTAGCAGAAAACTGAAAACAGCAGAAAGGCAGAACAACCGAGTAAAGTTATATATACAGTATATACCAATATGTTTATTTATTCTAAGTATTATGATTGTGACATTTGACGTTATTGCACATTTCATAACGTGCAGCCCTAGTGTATACCTGCAAAACTAACTAAATGCACCCATTGATATAAACAAACTAACATACCGTTTCTTCACATTTGGGATTTTATGAAACAACTGTTACCTCTTGGTTTTGTATGACTCGAACAGCATACCAGTCAATGGTGGGTGCTCATCCCTGACTAAACGCTTAAATCTTTAGAATCAAACGGGAAATAATTGGGTTTGATCTTTTATGTCTTGGAAATTAGTTTTCACTCACATACTGTATGTTTTCCATAGATATGTGTTTTTGTTCTAGTTGAGAATCCAAATCACACTCCAGCTGTTCCTTTTACTTTGAATGTCCATATTTGCATTTTTCTTCCAGAGGGATATGATGTTTTGGATGGTACGTCTTTACTAAATGACGACATGATAGAGGATGATGACGGTGCTAGCTCTTCTGCCTATGTGGAGCTGGAGAGGCTGGAGAGAGAGACTGCTGCTGCTCGTAGCCATCACAGTACTAGCTCCACCGTAACAGCCATATCTGTCCCACCGGCATCCCCACCTTCATACAGGGTCCCTTCTGCCTCACCCATAGCCTCTGATCTGCCGGTCCCTCAGGCCATTCAGGCATTTAAAGAGTCTGCTAACATGGTTGCTGCCTTTAACCTGCAGTGGAAGGATGAAATCTCAGCAATGCGCTATGAACTGGCAGAGCTGCGTAGAGATGTCTGTGGGGAATTGAAGACTTTCAACAGTAACTTCTTCAACTTTACTCAGTGCTACAACATGTGGACTTTGTGTCGGGAGCCTTGCAGTGACAGCACCACACAAACGGATGACAGAGTGTCCATAGGAATTCAAGCAGGCTCAAGCTGGTCAATTCGACAGAATACAGAGGACAAGTCAGTGATGTGCCAACCAGAGCCAGCCCCCTTCAGCCTCATGGATTTGATGGACCCACCCCGAATTGAGATTATAGAGGGAACCCCTGAGAGCACACCAGAGGGGTCAGGCAGCCCTGCCAGCCCACTTCCAATAGAGGATTTCCCATGGGAGATCATCAAAAAGCAAAAGGCTCAAAAGCAGCAAGACATAGGTGGCCACACAGGTGGTCACAGAAGCGCCAGTTTAGAACTGTGGAGCAGGAAGTACACCAGTGGGCCCATGTCATATTTGTCTATGTCATTCTAATCATTCCCATTCTACGCAAACTTTAAAATGAGATGAGGAAGCCAGGGAAAAAACATGACATTTACCAAGAAAGGCAGGGCAGAGCTGTTGTTAGATGTCCCTTTACTCTATGCAGACACAGTGTCTGTCATCTCTTGAACAGGTTACAATGTTGTTCAAGCAATCTTCTAACAAGTGTCTTGGTTAGCCATGGAATACGAGAATGACTGTTTTACACCAGATGATGATGATGAGGTGACACAAGAATGTGAGAGAGAATGTGGCTGATGTTAAGATCCTCAAGTGCCAACAAGTGCAGCATCATCTTCCCTCCGCTGTCTTAAATACCCAACCTTCAGAAAACACGTCAATTCAAGTAAATATGATCGGAATCTGACGGTCATATAAAGATAAAACTCAATAATCAGCCATTGTGAGGTGAGGCATAAGTTGGTCTGTTTCTGCAAATGAATAGCTCATGTTCATTCCAGTTTCTCTTCCTGTAGAAACATTATCTTAAGCACCTGAGTATACTGAAAGAATACTGTGAATAACTTTATAAACCCTAGTTTTTTAATAAATGCATTAAAGATGATACATTAATGAATATATTGATATATAATTTACTTTTTTGTTAATTTTTTGTTATTCTAATTAAATCATTCCTTTTACATGGCCTTCATCCATTTTGTAGCCAGTTCCAGTTGAAATGGGCATTTAGAAAATATTCAATTTACAAAGGTTTTCTCAATGGCAAACTGGTGTACCACACAGCATGAAGAAGTTAATAATTTGATTTAAAAAAGTAGCTGACAATTCAACTTCTAATGAGTTTTTTAATGATTATTTGGAATACTGTATGGATGACACTGTCTCAAGGCTTTATGGACTTGGTCCTTGCCTATATTGTTTACGATGAATCACTAATGAGTCACTTTAAAGTCCAACAGCATGTAGAGGGGAAACAGTAAGGGGGATTCATAAGCATGAATGTGTTGGCTTTAGTTCATTCTTGCACAAACTGCATTCATGTTCAAACTCTGTAAATGTATATACATTTACCATTTTGTATATAGAGAAACTTATATTCAATACTGTACTGTTTGCAGTTATTACCATACTCATTTCTGACAGCACTGAGAGGGGCTATACAGTAGTAGTTATTGTACACAGCACTTTTTCCAGTCTTCAAGGTCTGTCTTCATATAGTTCATCATGTTCACCATCAGGCTGTTTGTGCAACTTATAAGGAAGTTGGTAGTTCATATTAGTGTTTTGCCTATTATTTTTCCGTGCAGTGGTGACCGGAAGTTCTTTAATGTTTAGTTTAGCATCTTTTCTATCAAGGGTCAAACAAATACTGAATTGGATTTTTTGTTTTTGTAAACTTTGTTAAGATATTTGGACTAAATTCTATAGTACTGACTTTTTTTAATGCCGCATTTCTCTGGTAATGGCAGAATTTTTCCTACTGGAGGGTTCATCACTGCGGAAAGATAATAGAGAAACATTGGTCCCTATAAGTAGACAATCAGAGCCACTGTGGGCCTCTACCTCTCTGACATTTCCCCAGTGGTGCAGTATAGTACCACTGAATGTACTAACACCGCCTCACTAGTGATGGCTTAGCTGGTCTCCTTTTAAACCTTACTGGGTGGAAGCCCTTGATCAACTGCTATATTTGGCCAATTGCTCATTTTGTCTGTTAACCATAAAATAGTTTCTTATTAGCCAATGGCATTCCCCGCAACTACTCATCTGGTCCATTGTCCAATCCCAACATGGCGTACCAAAGTAACTGTAATACTGAGGCCATGGAACTGAGGCCAACAACAAACATCTCCAAGCTTGACAGCACTTCTCTTTGGACGATCACTGCAGCATAGGACCATGGGAAACCTGTATGTATCAAACTCCTGACTCAAATGTGAACGTTTTAAAAGTACTTTTAATAAAGGAGAGGCGTCATCTCTCACTTTAGAAAGAGTGGACCTTCTTCCCCCTTTTGCACGACCAAAAGACAATACTTGCAGAACAAAAATGGCATTTTGAAAAAATATATTAATAGGTTGCACTACAGGTGAGATCAAAATTAAAGTTGAAGCCACAGAAGAGACAATTTCTTACACGTTATTGCAGTAGCTCCGTCCCACGCACCTATTACAGTAACTCATTAAACCTGAGCTTGAAAGCTTGGCTAAATGATTCATTTGCCTTGACAATCTAATATATTTGTTACATTGGAAAACTATATTAAGTCATGTTTTGCTGGTATTTTCTGGCAGCAACTTCATAACTCAGAACTTGAGGTTTTGGAACAACAAATAATAGGTCAATAATAGGAATAAGACTAAAAACCTTATCACTCATTTATTGTTGTTATAGACCCAAACAAACCCTATGAGTTTTTCATAATATACTGGCAAATGGTTTGGCTAGCATAAATCATGATGATTGAATGAATGAATCATCAATGATTGCAGTTGAAGGCTTTTGACTGTGAAAACATTTAGCCCATAGCCATTTTAATATATACATACATACACATATATATATAT
>NC_048424.1:6031284-6100665 GCF_013103735.1 Etheostoma cragini | reverse complement strand
TATATACGGAAATAAAATTGGAAAGGCTTGTAATATTATTTTTGCTTTTTGAATGATTAAGAGGGGATTGCAGTGACATTCCTTCCATCTTTTCCCATTGTTTGGGGAACACAAACTAATTTAAAGGTGCTGAAAACTGGCCAATCATGATGTCACCAATCTACATTCATTCATTCTATGCAAGTCCTTTGTTCTTTGTTATATTTTTACAGCATTTAAATATTTGCAGTTATAGATATTAGGTGTGTATGTCAAATGTAAACAAATGTCATCAATGACGGGAATGAAATTATGTTTTCAGAAGATTTTGGTGGCTCTTTTATTTAACATGAATTTTATTTTAGTTATTTTTGCATGAGCCAGGGGCCACACACTAAAGGTTGTTTAAGTGTTTCCTAGGGTTGGGTACCGTTTGGGTTTTATCCGATACCGGTGCTAAAACGATACTTTTAAAACAGTGCTGGTGCCTGGACTGACTTTTAAAAAAAAAGTTGCACAAAACCACTGTCAGCAGCATTAAAGAACGAATTGTTTATTGCTAAGGCCATGTGGTCATCAAAAAGAAGAACCGCTTGGATGGATTTAAATGGCAGAAGGGTACTTTACACCAAAAGCTTAAATTGTTTGAGGATCAGTTGAAAGCACCATTAGTTTACAAGGTGCAATTGCAATTTTGCCAATTTGGCTGCTTTCTCGCTAGATTTGGACCTATTACAATGTAATTCATTTCCATGCATGCTGCTCTGCGTAATCACAGTCCACACAGGCTCTTCTGCCTACAGCACGGGGTCTCTCTCCCTCTCCCCTTCACAGCAGGCAGTTAGCCAACACAGCCACTTAGCTTTATGCAAATGATACACGATGACATCACAAATATGCAAATGAGAGTGTGATGTCATCTGGCAACTTGAAGTGACTTTTGGAGCTAGTGATTGATACTTTCATTGAAAAAGAATTGTGGCCATGGTGTCTCAGAACGTGCAGCTAGGCTCCACTGTCCTGAGCTGCAGACTGTTGCACATCCCGGTGTTGGAATCCTTTCGAGTGTAATATATCCACACTTTGGACCGTAGCTTTAAGCAGTTTAACAATGAGTACGCCAGCTACGAGCAAACCGTAGGCTAACAATACCTGCCAAGTTGTGTGTAATGTTAACTAGCAACAAATACAGTAATACATCTGTTTCCTGTAACAACCACCAGAGGGAAGTGCAGGCATTTTAGTAGCGGTCCGGTAGATACTTTAACACATCCATATTGGCACCGGGTTTCGGTACCCAACACTAGTGTGTCCTGGCAGACAGTTGTTTCATTCACATTTCTCCCATTTTAGCTTATATGTATACTAGAATCAAAGAGTTTGTTTGTGAGAATCTCGATATTTCTGCTAAGTGGTAGCATTCGTGTTTTTTGTGACATCATAAACATTGTATTACACATTGTCAATTTATTTACGAACTACAGCAAAATTGGAAAACAATGCTGTACAAATGCTTAACATTCTTCTAAATTTATATCCAATTGAACTGTAAACTGGTGATTGACTGATCCCAGGGAACTCACCCATGCTATAAATAAGTTTAATCTAGTGGTTTTTCATTATCATTTCATTATTTAGTCCAAAGAAATTACCCTTTCTTAAAACAAGTTGAAATGTAGCAAAATACAGTAATGTATTTAAGTGTTATTTAAAACTATATACATGAAAGTTGTACATTTAACAAAGACTGAAGAGAAAATAGACAAAGGGGTATTTAAATTATTTTTAACCATACAACCATATTTTGTGTAATGAAATTTATCAATATATATTGAACTGTCTATCTTATATGTTACAGTATGTAGTCAATTGCCCCATGAGTTTTTGTTTACATTTTGTTTTCATCCAGAGATCTGATGCAACAACTATGCCAACTCTGTGACGTCCAGCTATTAGGACAAAGGTTTTTGGATTGAATCTGATCTTACCTAAACCTGTAACACTGCTTGAATATAAATCCTTTTCTACCCCTATGTTCTCTTCCTGCATTTATTCAAGGTTTCTTGGAGAAAACATGCTACTCTGTTTTGCATCAATCATGTTGCAATTTTCAGGGATCTCAGACTGTATTGTTAGTGATTCAGACTTTGTCGAAGTTTTAAAGCATTTTTTGAAAACCATACTTTAGCCTGCATTTGTTAGCTTATGCTTGTTTTGTTAAAAGAATGTGGTACATTTTTTTGCTTATTGTGGTGTTTCTTGTGAATTTTCATTTACAACTTTTATTGGCCTTATGTATTTTTCATATATTGATATAAAACAATGGATTAAAATGTTTATGATGTTCATGTTTATGGCAATTTAAATGGCAAAAATGGGGGTCATAGCTTTACAATGGCATCCAAAGATAAAACTGACAGAAATAGTATATTTTGTGTCCGTAGTGTGTAGTCTACACACTGTAACACACAAATACTGTACACAGCATGGGCCATAAACAGTGTCTTTTACTTTGTCCCTGTCAATATGCATTGCTTTTCTACTAAGCTATCACCTTTTTGTTTTATGTTTTTTTTTCTCCATTTTAGGCGCCCGTAGCTTAGCAAGGGGGCGTAGAGAGTACGGTAGGTCTGGTAGGGAACCGCTTTATTCTAACTTTTTTTTTTATATGTTGTTAATAGTTTTTCATACATTTTGTCTGACTCATTAACATTTTCCACTAAAATAAGATATATCATAAGTTAACAATTATGTCATACTCACTAAGTATGTATAATACATTTAAATGTTTTCATCTGTTTCCACATTGAATCAAGTGGAATATTTATGAGTATGTACTAGTGCTAGATATTGAGTTCAACAAACCGAAAGAACAAAACTAAAACATCTGTTTACTATCCCACACGTTGGCCTTGTGTTAGCACACTGGCATTTATTGTGCAATATTTACTGCATTTGAAAAGACACAACTGAGCACATCTGAAACATACTTTAACTGAGATGTGGATGAAGCCTTTTACAAACTCCATGAATTTTTTTCGGGTTTGTTTTTATTTGTTATGATTTATAATACTATTCTGTTCAAATTCATTTGTATTAGTAGTGATTCACCCACTTGCTTTAACCATTGTATACATTTTCTTTGAGCGAACAGAGGGGAATAAAATCAGCACACAGCAGTGTGTCTTTATTTTAAATATCCTGGCATGCAGCAAGGCAGAATATGACCAACATAACTGCTTTGTTCTACAAACCAGCACAAATCAATGCTGCTTTGAGATGATACCATTAAATCAGGTTTTCACACCTAAATTGTGGACAAACCACAGTTGTTTAAGAATAAAAAGACCTTTTCAGATCTGTATTTAAGTCAGTCACCTTCAGTAGTTTTTCAGTCACCTTTCAGTAGTAGTTTTGACATTGATGGCATTTTAAATTCAGCTTATTTGTTTTAGGGGAAGGATAGATACTACAACCAATACTCAAACTTGACTTTAAGGGTGGTGGGTGAATGAGTTGAAGTAATTGAAACGTGGAAGATGTCATGCAGTCTACATGAAAACCTACATACAGTATTATACTTGTCGTCAGAAATATTGGGTAGGTACAGTTTCACATGTGGCATTTGTTATTGGTTCCAGCTCGTCTTGAACATACAACTCTCTAACAAACTACGCACAATGTGTGGGCTAAAATTCTATCTAAAAAGGTCTGTTCATTATGACATGTTTTTATTTGGTGGCAAAGGTTATATACAGCTGCCATTGCTGTACTATAGCAAACCCACTTCAATGGCCCCACTAGCAGCAGAGCCGGTGGATGGTGATATCCAATGATCTGTCAGTTGTTTTTTCTGTCCAACACTTTTGTTTAATGCAACATATTGAAGACTGGTTGAAAGAAAGATCCCCAAAGGATGAATCCTTAAGTTCTGGTGAACCCATGACCTTTCCTATAGTACTACCATCATGCCAAATATTCCATGTGTACACATAGAATGGGCAGATTTGCTTAAAATTTTCAGAGCAAATGCACACTTCCCAATTTTATTACCTGCTTACATTTTCAACAGAACACTATTCTAGTGCCATTCTCAGACCCAAAATATCAAAAACATCTTTACACACACAAAATATTTTAGTAGGTTAAATTCTTCAAGACGGCAAATTCTTAAATTTTAACAACTCTTTAGATTTTCCTTAACATCTAGTGCCACATTCAATACAAACATCTTTTTAAAAAAACTATAGGCTCTAACAATAGCAATATGGTCAATATATTCTTTGTTTTGTCCAACACTTGTGATTATAGGATACAATGATCTTCACAGCTTCTAGGGGCTGGTATCAGGGCGTTTTAAAAGTTACTTTAACTATGAAGGCTGGAGAAGGTTAACTTTTTTGTTGATTTATTTGGGACGCCATCCACTACCTCATCACCGGGCCAAAGGCAATTAAAAAAGAGTTTGTTGAAATTGTACTTTCGGGCCATTGATTTGTATTGGTTTGTTGTGATATATCATACATAAAAGGTTAATCCACCTTGCATCCATGGGGGCATCACCACTGTATGTATATATGTATGTGGCTATGAAAAAGATGCTTGTTTTAATTGAATTAATCTTGAAAAAAGAACTACAAAACCTATGTTTTAAATTTTGTAAATCCAGCAGAATCAGCTGGAATTCCTGACCTACACACCCTCAAGTCCTACTAGTTGTCCTATGTCAAATCATCCATCCATTCATCCATTTATAGATCCATCCACTCATCCAACTTTGCTAACCACCAGTGCCATACTCAAGTTCAAGCCTAGGCCCGACAAAGGGTTGAGTCAGGTAAAAAAACATTGATAGAAAGACATTATAAATTCCCGTTAGTTAATGCTTTTTTTGCAAAGCAGGTTTTTTTTATTATTTTTTTTTTTAGCAAAACACAGTCATTTATTTTGCCTGTGGCAATATATCTTACTAAAGAAATGCCATTTAAGTAAGCAAGAAAAGTCAATTTTAGACTATTTCAGTACACAAGTATGATTTAATTTGCATTTAATCCTCAAGTTTTTCACTAAATAGACATTTTACTTATGCAATGTAAGATATACAGTAATCATCAAATGAACATGTTTCCTCAGTTATTTTCATGTAAGGGATGCTGTGATGTGCCTAGCACTTAAAAAGCTATACTAGCTTCATGAAAAAACTCCATGCTACATTTATGCAATTATGTAAAATATGAGCGGTGCTTGTTGGTCTATATATAGTATACACGGACTGCTTTGACTGCTTAGACAGCCAGTGGAACAAATTGTTTAAGAGAGATAATTCTTATATTGTAACTAGATAATGCTGTAGGCAGTGTTTTTTAGGCTTTAAACATATAAACACGTTTTTTCGGAGCCCTTGCTAAATGGAGTGAAGTTAGATAGTTACTCAGATTCCATGCTTAATACTGCATGGAGTCAAACAAAACATAGTGTTCCATTACGACCTGAGAGGCTTCACATTCACTTTGTTACATCTTCAGCCCCCATGCTCATGTATGCAGCTCGCCAGTCATTGCATGCACGTCATTAAGCCACAATCCACCCTGACCTGAGTAAGATCAGCATCTCACCGCCTCTTTGCCAGTCTGAATCCACAACTATGGCAAGAACGGCCTCTGGCACAAATGGAGGGAGTCGGACGGGAAGGAGACGCAGTCAGAACTTTTGCAACGATTTTTCTGAAATGTAATTCTTGACCACAAAGGAACAAAAGGTTTGAGGGGCCTTGTTGAAAAAGCACAAGAGAAGGTCTGTTTCATTTCTCTGCACCAAAACTTTTATGAAATGATATTAGGGCACATTTCACATAAAGTACATGCAAGTACCATAGTTTTAATAGTGCCTACATAATCAATCTGGAATCTCAGCTGCACTTATTATGTTCACATGACAAAGTGTGAACACAATAAGTTATCACTTAAGTTTCCAGTAATTAGTATTATAATTATAATTGAAGTGCAGTGTAACCAAATACAAAGGGATTAAAATGCAGTAAACTGGCTTTAAATATAAGTGGGGTGGCCATTTGAAAATTGGGAATGTAAAAAGTGGAACTCCACATGCTGCAGTACAGCATGCCACTTTAAAAATCATATATTTTGTTGCATCACCAGAGGCAGTCAGGAAATAAAAAAAATAGAAAAATAGACTTATAGAATGTCTGGCTTTTCCACTTAAAAACATCTTTCTATCTTTGTCTGGATCTCTCTGCACATTTTGTCTGATTTTCGTTGTTTCCCTACTGTCTAGACCTAATTTCTATTAGATTTACAAATGTTTCTATTCAAGCACATATTTGTGGTATTTTACTATAGTTGTGGAGTGGCTTAATTAAAATGATTGTCTGTGTCTCTTTATGCTAAATCTTTGTCTTCACATGACATTATTTTTGGCCTTATACTCCAAAAATTGAAATACTCTGTTTAAAGGAGACACACTGTACCGCTAATGAACCAAGTTTAATACTTAAATATTTAATAAATGTCTAATATAAAAAAATTAGGAAGACAATTTGTTAATTATCTTGCCATTTGAAACCATTAATTGGAAAATATAAATTGGTTTTATTAAGTTCCGAATTTTAAAATTTGACTTCATTTTTATATTTATGTTGAATGATGTCTGCTCTGTGTCTTATATGTAAAAGAAGATAAAGCATAGCTGTCTGTTTTCAGATTCAGATGATGCATGTTATCAAATGCCTGATAACTAAGGATTGATCTTTAGATAATGATACACGGTCAACATATTAGGGAAATGCAGATGGGCAAAAAACAACCTTGGCAGACATTGATTATTCAAAGGCTTTCACCTAAAGACAATATAGCTGATTTTCAATTTGGTCCATTTTGTTCCTCTTTTGCCTCTAACTTAATTTTATTGTGATTCTATTGTTAGTGTTATAATTCAATAAGATATTTTTCAACATTGGCAGCTACAACAGAGGCAAAAGTGATCAAGAATGAACTAAAGTCCAAACACATACATATTCAAATGTCCCTGGCAATACATTTGTTTTCAGGCACTTGTATAAGGTTGAGGCACCTCCTGGAGAATTGTTGCCTGGGTGCATTTCCCATCAAGTTGCAAGTTTTGTCAGTACCATTAGAATGTCTGCATTTCGAGAAAGAAACACAGAAAATCCTGGATAATGATCTTATTTCTAATCATGGTGAAGCAGTGTTTGAGTTTGTTACAGTAGGACTGTAAATGTAGCTCATTCATATGAAATAATTATAGGCCAAATACTTTCCCCAAATGCATTCAGCTGCTCTGCACATTCAAGATTTAGGAAAAAACATTGATGTGACCTATTTCTAACACTGTATATTGAGAATATCTGTGTTTCTCGCTCTCCCGGCTGGTTGCTGACTGACTTACTAACTGAATATGCAAAAATAAAACATTCTGTAAATAGTTTTCAACGACCTCTTGGAGTTAGTTGTGGTAGGTATAGAAAAGTGATTTACTGTAGGTGTGCATTAATATTAAATACCTGCGTTTGTCCTTTCTAATTGGTGTTTGCTCCTTGCAGGGATTCAGTTTCGTCTCCCTACTTCCTGCAGTGTGGACCGCGCTCAGCCGCCTCCAGGTACCAGTCCTTCTCCATCTCGTCTTTTTTCTCCATACTAGCCTTTATCTTTGCAAACTACATTTCAGTTGCAGTCATACATCCATGGGTGTATTAAGGGGGTCCGGCTACTTTTGCTAATGATAAGAAAGAAAGAAAAAAAGAAAGAAAGAAAGACCATTAACAGGCTAAGTAAAGGCTCTTAACACTGAGGCTTTTGTTTAATCTTTTTGAGGTTTTCGTATGTTATGTTGTGAGAAACATTCCCCTCGGCAGGTTTGAAAAGTGGCTCTGGCTACTATTGGAGGTAAATAATTTTAAAAAGCTGTGACGTCGACGCAGCAGAGCTCCATCGTATCAGCAGCAGTTGGTAGTTGAGTGCTCAAAGAACGGGGCTTTGAGCCGGGTACAGGGCACCGCAAGCTGCCAGTCGGCCGACATTGCGGTCAAGTTTAGGCAACAAAAAATGAGCGTAGTGCAACCACATGAAACATGCTTTGGATTAAAGGTTCTATAAGCGAAGTTGGGTGACATTACTTCTTGTTAACGTTCAAAATATTTTCGAACAAAATATAACAAAACGAGACTAGCTCGCCCCTCCCTCCTCCTCATCCCACCCCATCCCCTCCCACCCCCTTCTGTGCCTCCTTGCACTAACCCCCCACCCCGAAATCCTTCTAGTTGGTTATTGGTTGGAACGCTTGAACGCTGTTTGTGTATGCTGCGTGGTGCAGGTGGGCACAGTTTATTTTTATTGCCATTTGTAGACCCTGGGTTGTGTACAGAGACCGTGTTTTATTACAGTGTGTTCTGGGGACAAGCAGCTTGGGGATAGTGAGAAGATGTTTGCTGTATGTGCCAACAAATGTTGTAGCCTAAAACATGTATGACATCACTTAGAGCACCTTTAAAACACTCCCAAGGAGCAAGCATTTCCGGAGTGAAAGTCCCTTGTTTTTCGTAAGTGCTTGAACACGCTGTGTTTTGTGACAGTTATTTAAGTAATATATATTGTCCCATAGTCTTTGTGCTAAACCGAAAATGTATCGGAGGACTCAAAACCGTGATCCGTACCAAACCGTTATTTTTATGATCTACTGCACCCGTAGCTACTTAAAAAGGTGTATCAAAACGTACATACAAAATTTCCAACTACATCAGTAACATTCCTCTGAAAAAGCCTAAACGCTCAGTTTTTTTTAAACACTGATGTATTCTCCAATATTAGCTACAAACTATGGCATTTTTTATGTCCATATATCAAAACGTAAAAAAAAAATAAAAAAAACTTTTAAAAGCCATTCCAACAGCACTTCTCTAAACTTGACACATTTTAAACGTTAATATTTTCCCAATGTTAGACAATGTTGCTTTTGACTGTCGATAAACTTGCGTGAACGAACTCTAGCTAGTTCTTATATCACTAGCTTAGCTAGCTTAGCTACCTGTTTGCGTTGTTTTGTTGTACTCAGCTTGAAGTTGGTCGCGAGCGTCAGACGTAAAATAAACAACGCCAGAAACCATCAAAAGCTGTATTTATTTAGCTCCCTGCACATGTCGGTGTTAATATGTGTATTTATAACATACCGTGCTAACAGACATGTGGATTCAGTCGCAGGAATGTACATGTTAGAATCCTCCTCAAGCTACCTTCTGCTCGAGCGACTCCGCAAGCCTTCTGCTGCATTCACGTGCCCTTCGGACGTTTCCATTTCCCGAATGTGGAAGTCGTTCTTCTGACTTCGGTGTGTTCTGTTCATGAGCTAGTCATATTTTAGGGGAAAACATGGACGCTATGAAGAAGATGTGATGTATTTTTTTGCTAAAAGCTGTTTCCAGTATTTATTTCCAATTTGAAGTTTTTATTAGTGGTGTTGCTACACCAGATGGCTACGTTCCCTAAAACCACTAAAATATTGCGTTACCTCAGATTCAGGTTCAGGTTACTTTATTGGTACCCGTGGGTAAACTAGGTTTAAAGTCTAAGAGGCAGGACATCCTTAAAACGTTGTACACCACCACATAACATGCAAAACACCAAACATTAAAACAAACATGTAATAGTGAAAATAAAATATGGATAAAAAGAATAGAAAACAGAACATGACAGTACATGCTTGTGGATTTTGTGCAAGTAATTCTAATTCTGCAGTTTGTTTAATAGAGTGATTGCCGCTTGGACAAAACTGTTTTTGAATCTTGTAGTTCTGCAACCGGGGACTTTTAGCATCTGTCAGGAAGGGACTTGTTATCAGGGTTAATGCTGATAAATAGCTTTTCTAACTAATCTAGGTCACTCTATGTGGCTGGCTTCGAACGTTTAACGTTACAGCCTAATACCATATTACAAAAAAATGTACAAGCAATGTGTGTAGGCCTATAATAAAAAATGCTTACCATTATCCCAACATTTTGACCCCCACATTCTCTGTTGCAAAAAGTAGTGAATAGAACAGTTAAAATACTTACGTATTCATTTGACTGTAAACCGTATAACGGCAGTCTCAGTCTCAGTCAAATGCTTCTCAGCTGTGTACTTGACCCAACCAACTTTTAAATCCAGTTCTTTCTCAAATGGACATAGTTTCCAAAACAGTTCTACAAACATGACGCCACTGTCCTCATCTTGTCAATGTTCCAACTTTTAACAAACACAGATTTGTAGGGGGAAATTGTAAAAAAAAAAAGAATGTATCTGTGATCATCGATTAATCTGCCAAGATTTCCCATCACATCCCATCACAATGTCCCAGAGCCCAAGGTGATAGCTTCAAATGACAATGATAACCTATAAATGAATGAAAAGCTATAAATCATCAAATTATGATCCAAAGTATGTTTCATATTAGTGGTTGATACACAACTTAAACGATAAATAGCTGGTTAACAGTAAATTGATTGTTTTGATTATTATTTAATCAATAGCCTGCTGCTTCTCAAATGTTCTAAAATGATAAGTCTTGAGCCGTGCACAGTGTTGAGTCACTGTGAGAGTTGACGAAGTTTGAAAAGGTAACAGAAAGTAATTGGATAGTCAGTGAGGACAGCGAGGTGATACATGAGGATACATTGTAGATAGGTTAGTTAATGTGTGTCTTGGTGCCGAAGCATGTCCCTGTTTATGAGCTACAGTGTGGCAGATGATGTGTCAACGTGTCTATTTTGAACTTTTAAACAAAGCGGCAACACTGTTTTATAGCATGTCCATTTAGTCTTGGCTGCACCTCCAGTGTGTGGGTCTGTTTACTGAACTGCCCAGTGCAGCAGTGCTAAACCAAACAATCCAACACAAACACAGCCATGGAGGCACAGCTGACTACACAGGACTACAAGGACAGGATGCTTCCCTAGACTATATTAGTCAAACTTTCAACTAAAGCCATAGTATTTCAAAAGAAAACCTGCTGTACAGTAGCCCCGCAAATTTACTTTGACGTTGACGTAAACACTGTTTGACTTTGCCATCTTCTCAGTGGGCGGTTTTCCTTTTTATTGAGACTCTATTATCAGTGCCAACATTAGATTTTATTCTCCTTTGTGCTAGTCTATGTCAGTGTAGTGTCACTGAACTTTAATCTTAAGGAACTAATGCTATTTACCACAATGTTTTAAGGCTTAATGTTGTTCCTCCCTGGCTGTTAATGAGCCACATCACTTTCAAGATAGTAATTGTTCTGGAAATATCGCAACTTAATTTTACAGTATCTTGCATGGACCCAAACATGTAAACCCTATACCCAGCACTTGTTGTTAAAGTGAATTGGGAAAAAAAAATTTCTTTGGGACGGACGCAAATTTGCACTACACCATGCTTGAACACTTGGTGCGGAGACTTCTGACTCTGTGGTTGAAATAAACATAAATGAGATTCTTCTTGGAAGATTGAGCTACTCCTCAGCCTGTGGCCGACTCTTATCTAGTACAATATAATATGTAGGGCACATGCCCAGCATCAACAGTTTTATAATACTAAATATGATTACTATTATGAATGCTCTGTTACGGTGTAAGCAGCATGTAGCTAGAAAATGTGCATACTTGACTTTTAACTACTTTAGAAAATGTAGTCTAATCTAATGTAATCTATAACCTTGTAGTGAAAATGTAGGGAAGTAGAAGTATAAAAAGGCATACATTGGTGGTACTTAAGTATGAGCACTATACCTACAAATTGTACTTAAGTATGGTAGTTGAGTGAATGTATTGAGCTACTTTTGGTACAGCTGCAGGACTATTCTTCTTTAAGCAGTTTGGTGCAAACTTGTTTGCTTTTAAAGTGCTATATAAATTAAATAAACTTGAAACTTGATACTTAAAAGGAGATAAAGTAAATATAAGGATGCTAATACACAGATGACATAGGCACATGAAGACACTTACAAATCACACTACTGACAAAATCCAGTATTGATATTGGAATCCAGGTAGATATTCATAGGAAGTAGGTACAGTCTATAGGAGGACATCTGGTGTCCAATAAATGCTATTGCAAGACATTGTAATTTTTCTTTTCTTTTTTCAGATTGAGTAGGGTTTATCTTAGCCTAGAGGAGTCAGTAAATAAAATGTCTTCACTAAACAACATTAAGCTAAGCAAATAAATGGGTCATTATGCCCGTAACATAAATGTAAGCTGATGAGACAAAACATGTGTTTGCATATTTCAATGCATTTAGGCAAGCATACATTATATTAATGAAATGCAGAAGAACTGTGTAGTACTTACTCTACTTTCAGTCGGTGATGCTAATTTAGAGCCCAGGGAGCACAGTCACATTCATTATTTCTACAAAGGATTTTATGACTGTTGAACTGTTTGTTCGTCTTAAGTCTTAGTGCAAATCCCCAATATGAAGGGACTTCATTAAAGTCAAATGTTGGGGACCCTATGACCTTTCCTGTTGTACCACCATTACTTTAGGTCAAACTTCCAGTTTTCAAATCTCCAGAATCATTGGTTGTTAACACACAGTATATGTTGTGCACAGTCGTGCTTTGTGTGGTTGTAGTGTAGAGTTGGTGACATCTACAGTGATTCATCTCAAGATACAAAAAACTCAATTCATCACTATAATGTGGACTGTGGCTGCCAAGAGCAGCAACTCTACCATGCTTTATAACAAATATTGGAATACATATAGAGTCCTTTATATTATACATTTTGACTGAGGACCAGGATATATGTCTTTAATTCGAAGGCCAGGGTCCAAAAGAAAAGCATGTTAAGTACATGTTTTACATGTCTTTGAAAAGATGACGAGGAAGTGAGCGTTTGACTTCATGTTCATATCATTAAATTTACTAGTTACTATATAATCAGATATCTCTCATATTTGTATTTGTTAAAATGAAAAGTAAGAATGTTTTCGAAAAGAAATTAGAATGGAAGTGAACTATTATTTTAACATCTAGAAAAAGAAAAAGACACTGGCAGTGAGGGAATGCAGAGGTTTATGCCCCTCAATCTGTATCTGGTACAAAGCAATCTGTGAAAAAAAAATGTTTAGTCGAATGGGTAGAATGTGTAAAAATAGAATGTGTGGTGTTGCTTACTGCCTGAGTCACCAAGCTCTTTTCATTTTGGTATCCACCCACTATGTCTTGCAGAACTGCAGCCCCTTCAAGTTGGAAGGAAGTCAAGTCTGTGACTGGATTTATCTTAACAGAGATCCCTGTGGTTTCTAATTTCATATTGCACTTAATTACCTGTAATCCAAAATGGTTTGTGTGTGTGTGTGTGTGTGTGTGAGAGTGTGTGTGTGTGTGTGTGTGTGTGTGTGTGTGTGTGTTTGTGTGTGTGTTTGTGTGTGAGTAGGCAAAGCACAACAATCTGGCTATGTAAAGCGGTTTATGTACTATGATGAATTTTTTACTATGGAAATGAATCTAAGAATAAGGAGGAAATGAATAAGACTCCCAAGTGAATGACCAAATGAATTGACCAGAAGCAATGTAGAAGTTAATGACTAAATGCTCAATATAGGACTGTCTTGACTCTGCTTAAATGTGTAAAGAAAGTTTCAGCTACGATTATTTTAATAGTTTCTTTTTCTCTGTGATTCATGCAGATTTTAGGTTAACATTTGACAAAAACTCATGAAACGGGTTCATGGATATTTACCCTCATGTAGGGCATTATTCATTAGGCTCAAGATGTGCAGGAACATTGTTTGCAATTGTTAAAAGAAATTGTCAGCCTGACTTCAACAAACAGATGCTATTTTCTTTAAATCAATGGAACAAACTTACTTTGTTCTCTTATATCTCTCTTAAGAGAAGTCTTCCTTTACCATGTAAAAATATGTATGAAAAATATCTTCATCAATTTGTATGATGAGCAATTGTTACAAAAAAAGTTAGTGTTTTACTATAGCTTTGAAGAAGAAAACGATCCAGCAAGTGAAGTTCATGCGTTTCTCTGCCATGAGGTCCATCTGGATGGATTACCATCAGATTCTTATTTGCACTTAAAAGTGCAAATCTTTCCCCAAATCCTTCATTGAACCTCCCTAAACACACGCATACTGCAAAGCTGCTGTTGCTTTTCACCTTATTGACATTCGCCCTGCTTTAAGTGCTAGAGTGCCCTAATGCTTTATCTCCCATCATGCTCTGACACTTTTCAATCACACACTGTGTGATACAGGTGAACTTCAGCACTTGTCAGCTTTTTGCCACATTTTTCATTCTCATGTTTTATTTTATCCTCTACCCTTGTCCTCGTCCTCTCATCCTGCTTTTGCTATCCAGCTGTATCATATCCTCCCAGTTACAAGAAGACTCCACCTCCTGTGCCCCCGCGCACCACCACCACCACCAAGCCTCTTATCTCTGTGACAGCCCAGAGCAGTACAGAGTCCACCCAAGATGCCTACCAGGAGGGCAGGCATCCACGGGGTGGGCTGTGGACCACGGATAGCCTTGGTCGTCCAATCTACAGCTCCATGGACAGCTTGGACAGCACCAAGGCGGTCACTATGGCCATGGAGTCAGCAGCAGGCAAGAGGCATGCATCTTTGGGCAGCCACAGCTCAGTCCAGACATGCGATAAAGCAGTGCTGGTGTCCAAGGCCGAGGAGTACCTCAAAACCCCACGTTCCTCTATCGGAATACAGGTAACAACATAACTGACAAGGCCATTCAATTTGCTTCTCTCTTTGCAGTCACCACACTACCTACCCAGCCTTCATGCTAATTACACCAATCCCATCTATCTTTTTCTATCTAGTCCTGGTTGAAAGGAGAATTCCTTTTTCTATTTTGATATTCAGAGTGTTAAAGGTCCCATGGCATGAAAAATTCAGTTTATGAGTTTTTTTAAAAACATTATTATGAGTTCCCCCAGCCTGCCTATGGTCCCCCAGTGGCTAGAAATTATGATAGGTGTAAACCCTGGGTATCCAGCTCTGCCTTTGAGAAAATGAAAGCTCAGATGGGCTGATCTGGAATCGGTTACCTCCCCTTTCTCTGCTTTACCTACCCAGAATTCTGCCCGCCTAGGAGAGACTCATGGCCATCAAACAAGCAAAGTGGCAGTTGGTCAAGGTACACAGCCTAACATTCACCTTCACCACTAAGGTCTATACAAAAGCATCCAAAGAGCACCATGTCATGGGACCTTTAATATGTATGTGAGTACATAGTAAAACCATCTCTCGACTTAATACACTTTTTTGTCAGAACACAACAGGCACATTTTTATGTACAATTGGTAATTGTTTTAATTGCATTGCATGCATTGAATTATTTACAAAAGGATTAGGTTCATTTATTGAAGACTTACTCTATGTCCACATCCTCAGGCAAACTTCAAAATATTGAATTAGCAATACAACTACACACGTGCATTAGCTAATTTTGTATTTCTTCATAGTATTACAGATTCTCAAATGTACCAATGAGTGTGAAGTATTCCAGGAGGTTTTGGAGGCTTCTTGACCTTTCCAAATGTCAGGCTGTTCCCAGACGTAGAGGTGGGCAGGGCTTGTTTAAAGGCAGCAGTAATGAAGAGAAAAATGAGGATCTCTCTTACTCACTTTGTTCTAGCTTGTGATCTGGGTGCTGCAAAACCTGTTAAATTCTTCTGGAGTTTGCTGATTTTAATTGGCCTGATCATTATTAGAGCCTATAACTAAATGAGTAGCTCCATTGCAAGATAAGTATTCTGCCTGTCTAACTAACTTAGGTAGCTCCTGCATCTCTAGAAGGCAAATGTCCTCAATTGTTAGCTCCTACTGTGGAGATGGCTCTGTGTGGACCACGTTGTATTTGCATGTTGCCCAGAGACGTCTCTTGTAGGTAATGCTGACAATGGTGTTCAAAAGTACTGACTGTACTCTTGCAAATGTAGCTGTTGAGTAAACACTGCACGAGCTGTGATCCAGACATTCCAGTTGATTAATTATTCTATTTTTTAGTTTAATGAATACCGAAATCTTGAACAAGGCTGAACTTATTCTGATCCTCATTGGCATCTGTGCAACTACCCACACTGCAGTTATACATGTTGGTACTTATAACACCAGGTTTAGGCAATCAATTAAGATGTAGCAGGATTAAATGTACCCTCAAGATCATGTATAGTGTATCATTACCGGCTAATTTTAGTTCACACTTACAAGTGTTGGTTTGTTACAGTTGCACTGACTTTTGGTATACCTCTCTATACCTCTCTACCCTGAAGAACGAGTGGGGAGTGGCAATTCATACCTGACTGTCAGCCTCTTTTACGATTCTTGTTTAGCACTTTAAAAAATCCTGTAGGTTTGTGTGGCATTGAAACGGGCCCACATGTAAAAATAAGCTCTTTTGTATCTTACTTAAACAGATGTTAAATATTGGATTGTAACTAAAGAGCAAAGTGTTTTTTATTGATAAAAGCCGCCATCAGAACAAGCACATCCCAATTATTTTGCTAGCTGAAAGACAAACATGGAAACTTAAATCTTCTGTAATACAAAGTAGGTAAGAAATCTTGTCAACATAATCCATTTCTAAATATCAAGCTGTCATTTTGAATAGTAGACATGTGCGTCTGTACTGTACTGTGTGTTCATTTCCGTTTTGTTTTCTGTTTCTTCCAGGTGGAAACAGTAACGGATTCTGAGACTGAAAGTAAAGGCCTTCCTCAGTTCCATTCTATAGGTATCCAGGTGGAGGATCACAAACGGTATGTGGCTCAGACAGAAGAAACACAGTGTCCATAGTCAAAGTTTACTACATTTTCAAGCAATGTCCCTGTAACTCTTGCATTTTTAGGCATGGGAGGTTCAAGCGCTCCAACAGTGTGACCACTGCAGTACAAGCAGACATGGAGTTGGAGGGCTTTCCCTCCATGGAGGACAAGGGCTTGCAGTTTGGTGGTGGCTTCGGTCGCCACTCTGAGCCCAGCACGCCCACGCAGTATGGGGCGATCCGTACGGTGCGCACACAAGGCTTGTTCAGTTACAGGGAGGACAACCGGGCATCCAGTGGGCCCCCCAGCCCACAGCCTGAAACCTGGCTGGTTGAACCCAGTCTGGAGAGCGCCGAAACAGGCCGAGTGTCCCCCCTTCGCAGGGACGGCAGCTGGTTCATGCAGCTCCTTCACAATGAAACTAAGCGGCTGGAGGGATGGTGCAAAGAGATGGAGAGAGAAGCGGAGGAGCATGACCTGACAGAGGAGAGTGAGTGTCCTGAGGGAAATTACACTCTTGTCAAAGCAGGAGCTGCTTTTGTTGTCTGAGGTCAATGCTTACATGTTTTGTTCTCTATGATAATTTCTTCTTTTGCAGTATTTATAACAGTATAGCCAAAGTGAACATTCACGGTATTAGCTGTCATTTGACTATGAAAACACAGAATTGTAAGAAATGTTTTGTGAGCAGATTGGATCCTTGTGAACAACATGTTAGACTTTGCCAAGCTGTGCAGTGATAAAAACCAGAATCTCTCTCTCACTATCTCTCTTTTTACCTTGCACCCTCTATCTCTGTACGTCTCTGTCTCTGTCCTTCTCACTCTCTATCTCTATCTCTGTCTCTGTCTGTGTGTGTGCGTATGTGTGTGTGCGTGCGTGCCTGCGTGCGTGTATGTCCCCACCAGTCCTAGGAAAAATCCGGAGTGCCGTGGGGAGTGCTCAGCTACTAATGTCTCAAAAGTTTCAGCAGTTTTACTGGCTATGTCAGCAGAATCTGGTGAGTAGTATATGTTTGTGAACTAGAACACTGTATCGACCTACATGCTCTTAAAATGTTGCATAACACAAAAGATCAGGGTAAACTTGTTGATAGGTCTGTCTTTCTCAGAGCTCTGAGAAGGCGCTCGGCCTGATGCTGCACTTGTGTGCCTTCCAGAAATAGACCACAAAGATCAATAGTGAAGCAGTCCCTCTGCTGCTATTGAACCCACAGTTAATGAAAGGGGAATTCCAATATGAGGCAGCACCTGTGTTGAAGCTATCCATTAGGGCACGGAGGCAGCAGTTTGAATGGGATCTCAGAGTTTGAATAATGGACTGCCACACTGTCTCACTGTTTAGCCCTCATGTCACGTCAACTAGAAATTCATACCTTTTCTAATGCTAACTAACCACAGAGTCAGCATATATCATAGGATGATAGTCCATAAATAGGAATGCTTCTGCAGATACAGTAGAGAGAGACAGTGAAAAAACAAAAAGCCACTTAATCACGTCTTACCAAAGCAGAGCAACTTTTTAATGAAATGCTAAACAGGGGGTGAGGAGGTGGTCTGCCTGCTTTATCACTGCCTTGTGTTGGTGTGTGCCTTAACTCGGTGTGTTGCTCTCTATTGGATAGGTTTTGGAATGCTTTCTCTCCCCATAGATAATGGGATGATGAATTAAGTCTAACATTGGTAGTGACAAGCCTTAGATTGCCCTGAGCTTAAGACGTGTCTGAAGAGAATGACTCAGTTTCCCTTTTGGATGGAGGGGGAACTGCATGATATGTCTATAAAAAGCCCCAAACCTTTGAAGTTTAACTTGACAGACCTTTTCTTGGTCTGAGAGCACACTCATTCTCTGTTGGGTGTCTAGGCTTATCAGAACATATCTGCATGTGGCTAACTCATGAGATTGAATTTTGATTTGCAGTTGCCAACTGGGTACAGTAGGTTTTATGAACAGCAATGCACCACAGAAATTCAGCAACATTAAGCACCAGAATTTTCTAATTAAAATTTGACAGAATACAAAAAATGCAGTATAATGCAAAATAGTATGTATGTATGTATGTATGTATATACATATGTATATATTATACACATATGTATATTTTAATTCTACAAAAACACTTGTGCTGACAAATTAATAGTATTTCCCTCCCCTGTCCTCACTGCATATGCCCATTAAAATTACAATTGATAATTAGTAATTATTGCTGTTGCTTCAGCATACATTAGACCAACTCTGCTGTTACAAAGAAGATGCAATGACAGACAGTGTAGGGAGTCAGTTGAGGTTATGAATCAACATTGATGCTGTGCTGCCACACAATGGTGGGAATGGTGAGTAGGCTATGTATGTCCTGAAAATAAGTTGTAGTTTGGTCGACATCTCACTACATCAACCAAATCTATGTTGGAAACTAGTTACTTAATTTACTTTCAGGACATACACATATATATATGTATACACATACACACAGCTTTTTTCAATTATTTAGAAAAAACTTTTTGTTTTGCTTTTTAATTTAAGATTTAATGTATGATACAGGTGGTGTAATGCTTGTGATTAGTGTTTAGTAGTCCTGTACCTAACATTGAGGGGGGACTATTAACAACCCACTACATTTTGTACTCCATTGTCTCTTCAGGACCCTAGTGCCATGCCCAGACCCACATCTCAGGACCTGGCTGGATTCTGGGACCTCTTGCAGCTTTCCATTGATGACGTCACTGCCAAGTTTGATGAGCTGCAGCAGATCAAGAGCAACCAGTGGCAGCTGGTGGAGAGCCCAGCAAAAAAGGTAGAGCTGGTAGCTTTTTTCCCTGGGATCCACACACTTATAATAATTAATGGGCTCTACATGCACTCGCTCAGCTTTTGAAGAAAAAAAACTACAGTGACAACATATGCCACTGCCATATTTTTAGGTGTGGGATCAGCAGGAAGTTAATCATTCTAATCATAACACTGGAGGAACAATGTTTGGAGGAAACATAATTTCAGTTTAGACGACTGGTAGTATCATCTAACATGTTTTCCTATTAAAACATCAGTTAATTTAGGACTTGTTTTATGGGTCACATCCATTTTTAAAGTAACTCATCACCTGCTTTTGGTTTGTGGTAATGTAAACTTTGCCTTTAATTGTTACGAGACAGTGACACTACACATAGAACTGGCTTTTTGTACTATTTGCTGGCTTTACTTTTACACAGAACACTGGTTAAGACAGGTAGGTGTAGGGGTGAACATAAGCTCTTCACATGTAACTTTTGACATACTTGCCATTCCTTAAAAAAAAATTCATACTGTAAATTGTTAACAGCATTTTTTTAAACTTGACTTCAAAGTATGTCACTGTAAAAAATAAAAGTGAAAGGCATTTAGAATATCTAACTATCAGTTATCAGTTACATCACCAATACCCAACAGCTAAAATAAAAGCACATTTTTAAGAGTGGTGATTGTAGACGAGGGAGCTGCATTTATAAGAAGCACATTTAGATAGTAATGTAGTTTTAGAGATAAAAGAGCTCCTTCAGGCCACTTGGATAATTATCTTCATGCTACAGTTGTAGTTGTAAGGGAGTTATTTACCTCCAGCAGTTAATAGGCACATTCCAAGCTCCATGAAGCTGGGCCCAACTAGTGACACAGATGCTCTATATTGGTTTCTCTCCTTCAAGGCAATCACAGTTTTACACTTAACACCAGCTTGCCAAGCCATCAAAAAAGCTTGCCTTCCATTCAAAAGGTTTTGTATGTTAGTGTGTTCAGATTTGTAGGTTATATGGGTAAAGTTGTACTGCCTTCACGGGTAAATGTTGCAAACACACTTTGCAAATGGTAATGTTCTGGCAACATAATCAATTTATAGTTGCGTAAGTGTTTATAGATGCCTTTTGTTTGAGCAAACATCTTCTTGTTCACATGAATGCCTTACTGCTGAGTGAATATACAACACCTCAGTAATAGTGAGAATTTTGATGATGATTCATGCTGTGGCACAACAAGCTGCGATACCTAAGATGAGGCAAAGTGGCCTAGGTCAATTAATTAAGGCTATGCACTTCATAGTGAAAGTGAAAAAAACTCCTGTTAGCATTTTATTTATCCGTACTGATTCAACATTTATCATTTTCTGCCTGATTTCCTAAAGAAATTAAGCCACTCTGGCAGTGGTTAATGATTTTTCATCCTTATTACCCTCCATAATGAGTTTTTATACAGAGCTGAATAAATCAAGTCTCTCTTGTTTTCCCATGAGATAATATACAATGACCAAACTAAATAAAACAATATAAAAATATCCCCACAAGAATGAAAAAATATTGCTTGATACAATTTTCAATGTGTCCATGAAGTTTTTTCAGCAGACAATTTCCTCAGGTTTCACAGCAGAGCAGTTATATATCAGTCAAAGATGACTGATTAGATTGAGCAGTGCTTTAAATTCAGTTGGTGTTTAATTTTTATTATCTGGCACACATCATCACTTCTAGACTTACGGAAGAGGATTAGGGCCACATGTGAAAAAATACATTGAGTTCTACAGCACACGTTGATTCACGGAGGGGAAATGAAAATAAAATGGTGTATCTCAATCAACAGTGTAGGAGTCTATAGAGAGGATTAGGGCCACATGGGAAAAATGCATTTGAGTTCTAACGTCAGAATTCAGACTTTTTTTTTTAAGTCAAAAAACGTTTTTTAAGTTTGTTTTTTAAAAGTCATAATTTTGAGATTAAAGTCAAGCTCAAATTAATTTTGTCACATGTGGCCCTAACCCTCTTCTGTATAGACTCCTACATTGTTGATACACCGTTTTATTTGCATTGCACTGTGAATCAACAAGAGCTGTCAGATACATTGCTAAAATAAGAACCCTACAAGTGTTGCCTTGTTTAATCATGTCACTCTTGGATCCTAAGGAGCGGAAGTGGCCACCACCTATGCCAAAGCGGCCGTCCAAGGGGCGTGGCGGTATCATGCGAGAGCGCTCTCTGGACCTTCAGGACCGCCAGCGACAGGAAGCCCGCAGACGCCTCATGGCCGCCAAACGAGCAGCGTCTTTCAGACAGAACTCAGCCACAGAGAGGGCAGACAGCATCGAGATCTACATCCCTGAAGCCCAGACACGGCTTTGAGGTTTACGGATTTATCCTTAGCTCCTCTTGTTCACCGCCACCAAATACCAGCTCGTCGCATCACATCCAGCCTCCTGTCATCTGTCACTGTTTGTCCACTTTTTCATAATTTTTCACCATTCTTTGGGTTGCCCCTACTGAAGCTACACTAGGCAAGAATTTGTTGTTGTGGAAGTTGTAATGCATTCTTATTATCAGCTTAGTGGGAAGTTGGATGAGTCAGTTGAGTTAGGTGTGGATGGTTGTTTTCTGACAGAAATTCATAAATAAAACGTTTAAAAGGAAGCTCAACACTAAAAAAAAACTAGACACCAGCGACATTTTTCCTCTAGCCCTTTTGGTATTTCTTTGTTAAAAATGGATTACAGGCGAGCTGGACTGGTAAACATGAGCCAATAACATGTGAAGTTGCCTAGTGTTGCTTTAAACCCACAAATGACTGGTATTTACTTCAACATTATTTCCAGTTGGTGATTTATTTGGTCATGGCCAAACCATTGTTGTCATTACCCTGCTGTGACAAGGCTAAACAGAAATTGGACATTTTTGTTTCTCACCAGGAACAATGGTCTTTGGCTAAAGCATCCTGAAAGAATTGCGGCAGCAGAATTTGATTGTGTGTAAAAGATTTTAACTTATTGCTGAAAATAATACAAATACATTTTCTTTTTGATGAGGTTCTAATGTAAATTCACACACAGCCTTTTCTGTGAAGGTGGCTAAAGCCTGGTTCCTTGCTTGATCAATTTCCGGCCATTTTGTGGCAAAAAAAGTCCAAATAATATGGTTGTCTGAGGTTCTGCACAACCATATAATCTTTCCACGTTTAACCAGGCATGCTGCAGCTGCTGACCAGTGTTGCTGAATGAGATCTGAAAAATAAGGCTAAAAATCTTAGAGCATCATTTCAGCATTTATTCATTTCCATTAATGTGCTACCATACACTCTTAGGACTATACATTATTATTAAGCTATGTACCTTATTTGCTGCAGAATACATTCCATTGCAGAACAAATATGAATAATTAACAAAAGACAATTTTGCGCAGCCTGGAAGAAGTGACTGTATCAAACAATGCATTTTGCACCTTATAATATTCATGTTTGTATTTCCAAGGGAAATGTAGTTTTTGATGCTCATGTGATATTGTTGCAGTTGAATTGCAAGGACAGATATGGAAAATTTACTACTGAATTTCATGTTACTCTATAGGGTATATAAACTGCACCTTGTGTTTTCATTTCTTGCTGATGCCATTCAGGCCTCTCATTATTACAATATTGTGATTCTAGCACTTTTAATTATACTTACAGTGTCTATCATATGATCGCCTTCACAATCTACAGTATACATTTAGTATTTATAGTTGAAACAGTTGTGGGTTGATTTGATAGTGCATTTGTCTTGCTGATTAAGGGTTGTTTCTCAGCTAACAGAAACCACATCTCATCAACACACTGCATCCAACCTTTTGTGGGGCATAATGAAAACACTTCTGTTGTTTTTGATCTGCTCATGTAGTCTAGGAAAGACAGGTGCAAATGACACTTTAACAATATTCAGTTACTATAGTAAATGGTGCTGCTTTTTACACTAAAACTGTTGTCCTTTACCTAGTCCTATGTGCACGCACACACACACACACACACACTCAAGGACTTTTTAAACAGAGATTTATTAATATGGTGCCCGTTGTCTCTCCGAAGACTTGTAGTAGATTGTAACTTTAGAAAAGATCATCTTTGCAATGCTCTTGCCCTCAGTGATGTAAATGAGGAGAAGGTTTAATGGTTTAACTTTCTTTCTAACATGCAAAAGGCCAGTATATTTATTCACCAGATAAGAGATTACAGGCTTTGACATTCCACCAACCTTAAAGTCAAATCTACTATGCCCACCCTGAGCCAAGGGCATACTGCTATAGCTAGCTGAACATACTGCATTGTATCTGTCCATATTTTATACCACAGCAACAATGTTTCCCTAACACTTGCAGTGCATACCCATTCATCCTTATTTTCCAATCCAACCCCAGCTAACTAAAACAAATGTTGATTTAGGGCCACTAGAATTATGCTGCAGTAGTGTTTAATGTTTCCCATTTTATTGTAATTAGAATAGCACTCAGTAGCTGAGGGCAGTCTGTGTACTGTAAATACTTGCATGCAATGATGGGGTTTATTTTGCTTGCGTTTTTGTGACCTATAAGTTTTACTTTGTGACATGTGTAAATCTGTGCTAAATCTGAAACCCTTACCTTACCAGACGGCCTTAACCAAAGCACTCATGAATGTAGAGCCCCCAAAGATGCAAAAAATAATAAAAAAGATTAGCAGCGGCTGAAAATTTAACTAAATTGGACAGGAGACAGGTCACTCCCAAACTTTGACTTTTTGTTGGATTTTTATTTAACTCAATTCAGTTTTTCTAATTAATTTGGTTGGTATGAAGCTTAAATATTTAAGGGCACAAAATAGTGACAACATGCCAGGTCACCAAGGGCAATACACAATTTCACACAGATTTCAGGTTCTCTTTTCAAATGAAGTACAGACCTGTGTGCTTTTACTGAAACACAAACATGTAACTCTCCGAAAAGATTTTTGAGTCCTAGTAGGATCAATTTATGCAGGTTCCAGGAAATAATAGTTTATTGATTTAAAGGTGCAATATGTAATACTGACAGCTAGTGCTTAAAATACTGCAGTACAAATTAAAAATAATGGAGTTGTCTCTCCCGCCCCCTCCTCTCAAGACTTGAAGTTCACGGAGGTTGCCAGTCTGAGACTGCAGCATCCATAGTCTCGCTTTGCCATACCCTCCTCCAAAGCGTGCTAAAGCACCATTCACAACAATGTGGATTTTTTGGGGACCTTTAAAAGAAAAAGGTATGCTGGCCCATTTATATTTACAAGTCAATTTACAATTCATACAGATAAAAGAATTGCCTATGTCAAAGTCTTTGTGCAGTATATATACAATAAACCGTATTTGCTGGCTTGTAGTTCACTAGCTCTGTGCAAAAATGCCTCCAGTTTCCACTACTACTGGGTTTATAGTGATACAAAGCTTAATGCTAATTGGTGAAGCATCCCATTAAAACCTCATCATCTTTTAGGGGCTTTACTTCCAACATAAACACACCCTTTACATTGTATTTCAGAGAAGAAGGATCCAACTCTGATGATTACCCTCTAAGCTAAATTATTTGAAGTCATCTCAGCTTATTAAACCTTTTCCATTTCAAATTCAAACTGAAGAACAGGTTGGCAATTTATCTTCTATAAATTGCAGTGCTTAAATGTTCTGTTTCAGTAGGAATGCACCAAGCTTGCCCACTTTCCCTTTACAATTTAGTGCATAGTGACACCTGTTATGGTGTGTCTTGTGTGAACATTTGACACTTTAAAAAGTCAGTTAAGCTCTTCTTCTAATCTATATATCGGCATCTATTCTCCAGCACATCAATCACAGGAAGCAACACATTCTGTACTTTTTCTAAAACGCATAATCTACCAACTAACCTACTGTTGGCTTGCTTGGTTGACTAGTCACACTTTTGGGGGATACATACTGTACATACCATAACTAAATAGGAGGGACTTTGCTACTTTATTATTTATTAGCAAATAATGTCTGTTGTGCCCATGCAAGTTTCAAAAAAGGGATAACTGGGATGTGGAAAGCTGAGAGAGAGGACTGGTGTGTGTGTGTGTGCATGTGTATATATATATATATATATATATATATATATATATATATATATATATATATATATATATATATATATATATATATATAAATATATAAGTAAATATGTATATATATATATATATATAAGTAAATCTAATCCAGCTAAACATGGTTAAGAGTAATTCCAGGCTGGCTTTATAATAGTGATTGATATCCAAAAGTGTAGGCACTTTGGTAGTCATTATGAAAAAATATTGAATTTAACAGATTGCGGTTCTCACTATTCAATCCTTAGTGCCCCTGTTTTGGTGAACAAGTACCTTCCACCTTCTTTGTGAGTCTATAAATAGCATCTTCACTCATCACTTGAAAAGATGGAGGATACTATTTGAAATATTAAAGTCCTCATTTATTTCACTGGTTCCTCCTTAAGTCTGGCCCCCAAGAGGAACTAACACCATTTTCTCTGAATTCTGACAACAGTTGATGGGCTACTCTAACAATCCAACTGCTCTTCCACCTGACTGAAAGTCATGCAAATCAAGTCTACTTTCCACAGACTGCATACTGTGATTCCACCATGTGTAGTAGTACTTGATTATCTGGTATTCATTATTACCAATCCAGGCTTTCCTTTAAAAAAACAAACACTTTTTAGTTTTTCATAGTTTCAAGTTTGTACTTTTTGTTGCTAGTAATTTCCTTGCGGGTTGCTTAAATCAGTTCCAATTTTCTAACCAGTAGGTGTTGGTAGTACTAGTAATTAGTTGGTAGTCCTGCTTGGTCAAGATGTCTTGCACCACCTTTAAAGCCTGACTATAACCAAGCAGGGGAACGTAAAAGGGCACAACAGAGTGACAAGGCTTAACAGGAACCAGACTCATAACCTCACCGTCACTGTCTGGAATGAAAAATGATGTCACTGTTTTTGCACCAATCACCTGTCAGAAAGACTGATATCAGACAGAGATGTCTTCAAAAGGGACAGGGACACACAGGGACACCAGCTGCTGCGAGTGATGTACACTATTAGAGTATGTGTGACGTGAAATACACATGATCACGTGTGTTTGCGGTATCAAGCAGGGCTATTCTACAATCATGGTACCATTTTCCTCTTGTGTACTTACTCTACATTAGCATGGCGTCTCTGACAAAACGCTAAATGCTGTTCGCATCTGTGTTACATATTTTCACCCACCAGGATATAAGGGGCTTAGTAGTTTGCCAATTATGTACATGACAAATCCTCAGGTGCCTTATTCTTATGGGACTCTGTGAGTGAATGTTTAATGTGAAAGGATTTCAAGACCTCTTAGAGTGCAGGTTTGTCCGTAATAACCGTTCCAAAGGGCTGGAAACTAGACTGGGTCGGACTGCAGGAAATATTATATTTATTTTTGACCAATTTAAACGTCCTACTGTAATAAACTACAGCACAATACAGTCGAGAGGATAATAAAGGAGAATTTGCTAACTTTTGAGTATTTGGTTCATGATCACATAAATGTTCTGCTACGATTCACCACGATGTAGTTATATTTTTAGATTTGAATTAATGTGTTATGACAGCAGATACACATCCATTAAAAACAGTAAATTGTTGAAAATCTGTGAATTTCTTGGAGTGGAAATGACTGTGTAAACACAACAGCTCAGAGTGCACGTCATATCAATTTCAAGCAAATCATTTCTTTAAAAAAGGTCTTTATCTATTTTTCCCATATTGTAATCTCTCAATGTTTTTTTTGCTTTTTTGGCATCTACAGAATCTGGAAACTGACGAAACTTGACCAGCCAAAATGTGCAATAGTGTTTTTCACAAAATGACAGGCTAACCTACACCTATTTACCTCACGGTCAAGTGTTTTTAGCATACATGGTCTGGTAGGATTAGTTTAATCTCCACAGGAACACTTTTTCATGCCTGTGTACTATGCAGCGGTACTTCTGTGGGGCGGCAGAGCTTGCAGGCTCCGGTGCAGATCACCTTTCATTTACGGTGCACTGAAAGCATGCCGTCTGTCGTGCTTTACACTACAGGAGCAAAAAAGTGTGCTGTCATTGTCATCCAGAACTCAATCCATCCATGATAGTTACTTTATGCCGATTTAAAAAACTAAGTATCAAGTGTAAAGAAAAAGTCAGCTAACTTCCAGTCTCACTCTTAAATTGTTCACATGGATGTGATAAGGTAAGAGTTTCTTTGCCAGGGTAACCTTTCTTTGTTAACAAGACAGTTCACAGCACCATATGTTAGACTAACGTTGTTGAACAGTTGTCCTGAAGATAAACCTCAGAGGAGTCTGTATAGGTGCTGAAACAACCAACTTCTCTCCATGTACGTTTCCTAAATTAGATTTTTCTTTTGTTTATTCTGACAATCAGCACACACCAAAAGCATCAAAAGCATCAAATGCACACACACAGTCACACGCACACACAAACACAAACACACACACACACACACTGCAACAGCAGTGTCATATTATATCCTCAAGAAAAAACCCTGAGTTTTATTTTTATTTATATGTAACTTGGGGATGTCTTAACAGACTCCATTAAAAGCTTTTCTCCTTGTTTCAGATACAGTTGCACTGCAAAGATGTCTTTCTATTGCTTGCTCTCTCCTCTCATAAACCGTAACTTTTGATGACATCGATCAAAGTTTTGCCTGTTGTTAAAAGCCAAACACCAGTCAGTTATGAGTAATTATGGACGATTTTTGATGTTGTGCTTGCATTGATACTGGGCTGTATGAGAGTTGATCTGCTCTTCAAGCAATAAGCGTAATTTAGATATTTAGTTTGGCTTTTCACCATGATCTTCCAGATTTCCACCGGTTGCAGAACACGGATCCGCTCCGGAACGGCGGTGGAGTCAATACGTTTCCATTAAAGTCAATGTGTGTATTTCCACTGACTCTGGACATCCGGACCTGGTGGGTATTGACAGATGACGGCGCACGGAGCCGGCACGCAGCGGAGCGGATCTGCAGACGTTCTGCACCCTGTGGAAATTGGGGCCGATAAACTTAAATTTGAGGGCTGTTAAAGGACTTTGTAGGGGGGTTGTCACCGCTTAAAGGAACAGTTTGACATGTTGGATATTTACATATAAGCAGTCTTGGCAAGAGTTAAATAAGTCCATCGATACCACTCTCTTATCTTTACTCTAAATATAAAGCATAGCTAACAGCCGGCTAGCTAAGCTTAGCATAAAGACTGAAAGGGATACAGCTAGCTTTGCTCTGCCCAAACGTAACGAATAACCACCTCTAAAGCTCAGCAATTAACTCCTTATTTGTCTTGTTTGTTTAATCTATACAAAAACTGAAATGTAAAACTGAAAAGCTGACGTTTACAGGGGGTCATAGCTTGGCTCCAAAACTAACACAATTCATAATTAGCGGTTGAATATTGTTTATCTGTAAACGGCAATGTGTAAAACAAAATGTGTTAATGAGAAAGCTTTAGGGATGCTGGCAGGCAGATTTTGTTACGGGCTAGCTTTCCCCCTGTATACAGTCTTTATGCTAGGCTAAGCTAACCATCTCCTGGATGTATCTTGATATTTATCGTACAGACATGACACTAGTTTCAATCTTTATCTCTCCAAAAAAGCTAATTTATTTCCTAAAATGTCAAATTATTCCTTTGAAGAGGCAAATGTTTTGCTTGCTTAGGTCACGTTAGATGAGATTGTTTAAGGCAATGTAGATGCTAACATGGGACATTTTCTCACCCTTGATTGGTCGATTTCCCTTTTTCTTGTGACCTCAGTGCCCATCTACAGAATTATGGGTCTGATCTAAAGGACAGTTATACTGTTTAACACTACTGCTCATCACTGCACCAGTTCTTGGAAACATGATCACAACTAGATTCTACAGGCATTTGTTGACCACATTTGCATATCTTTGGGGACTTGTGTGCTACTTTGTAACCGGGAGAAGAAATGTTTCTATATCTGTGCTGTTCTTTATGTTTCAGTGTTTTATGAGGGGAGAGAGCAGTCCCAGTTTTGTTTGCCTTTGGTGGAGAAATGCCTTGTTTGTTTCGAGGGTAGAAATAACAGAAGGCCTCGTGTAGGTTTCGCAATTTGACATGAAAATAATTTGATGACATAAAAGGTTTATGATGTGGTAGGCTTAAAATAATTTTGAATTGTTAGATATATCAATAATGAGGATAAATATGATGCCAAATATTCAGTATTTGTACAGAAATATACATATATAAATATAGAATATATGCCTAATTTAAATGGAACTATTTTCCGCTCTTGACCATGTTTTTGTTGTTTAACGTTTCTTTGTCAATATTATTTTATAAGATCTTCAGATAGCATGCAGGATAGTGAAAATGAATGTATTATTTAGTGTTTCATTGCTGTTCAGTATGACGGCATTCTACAGATCAGTTTGTGTAAGATGAATTTAAGCTGAATATTTCATTTCTCGATTTGTTTACCTATAAATGAATTGTAAACTTTCTTTTCTAATTGCAAGGTTTTGAAATGGTTTCAACAATTTATATAATTTCATTATTTTTCTTGCTTTATCAACGTGGCTCAGTATATTTTGCCTCTTCTAAGTACTGCTGTCAACCATCTGTTGTAAATAATTATGCAAATTAAACTTTTTGAAGAAAACAGCATGGTTGTGAGCGAGCGCTTTCATTTTTCCTCTATAAGTACCCAAAGTTAGAAGAGGGTTCAGTGATGCAGCTGTACCAAAAGTGGATAAGTTAAGCAGGATTTTAGCTCAATGGCTTGGTTATTTAGGGGGTATTACCAAAAACCCAAATAAAGTTTGATTCATCCACTGGAGTAACTCTGTGGGTCTATATAATAATAAAAATAGAAATTGTCTCTCGGTTGCAACTGTGATGATTTAAATAAATTGAGTGATCTAATTATTTATTGATAGAGCAGTTAGGAAGTTAAAACAAAAGTACACAATGTCCCTCTGGCCAGCTATTGTGCCTGCTGCCTCACTGTCATAATTTACTGGGACACCTATTATTAGTAACATCTTGGTTGGGGACTATGGGGGCTGCATATCATGACCCTCGACTCCTCGGTCTTTGGCTGAACCAGAAGTTGTTCTGGCCCTCCTCAGTAACAGCCGTCTCAAAGCGTTCTGCCCTTAGGACCGAAGAGTGAGCATTGAGGAGGGATCATTGAGGAGCTACAGGTGAGGATACACGAGAGCAGCTTTCCCAGAAGCCGTGTAGCTGAAAGAATTGCTAACTCCGCCCATACAGCTGACAAATTCAACGCTTCAGAGGAAAGGACGTCTCCTTCCTCTAAAACACATATGCTCGTTGCCTCTCCTTTCCCACGGTTTCCTCGCATCTCTGCCGTGCCTCCTCGGTGGGAGGGACTAAGATGCGAGAAAGGGACGCAAGCGGAGGAATTTAAGGGTTATGAGATGCAACCTGGGCTGTTGCTGTGGAACGATCATGTAGGTAGATAGAGTACCTGAGATTCCACCTGAGACCCGGCCAATGGCATAAATGACAGAGGCACAGAAGATATGTTTACTGTTTTGTCTCACAAACATATTATGAACTACAATGAGATGTAGTAGCCATTGAAGTCAGAAGTGAAGGGGGTTGATGTTGGAAGCTAAATAAGTAAACACAACAAAGTGCATTCAGAGGCAATAAGGTCTCTGTGGATCCTCTTAGTGCTTGAGGAGCATTGGGGCCTGGTGGTCCCAGTTGTACTTTTGACACAGCCCTGCCCACCAGTGACCTCTCCTGGCACAAATATAGCAGGAAAAGCACAGGTGTGATCAATAACATAATGATGCACATATCTATTAAGTTTTAAGGAACTGGAATCAACTTAGCTATTGTTAATGCGCCAAAATGTCTAATAAAAGTTTTATTAGATCAATATAAGTAGGTTCATTTCTTAGAGGAGAGGGCTGTCCCCAACAAATATGGCTTAAATTCAAATGTTTAGAGGCCTCTTTTTACGGAAGACATTTTGCCACATTACTAGCCAGAACAGAATTACTTCCTAGAGTCTGTAAAAGTAGAATGGGAGCCAGAGCTTCAGCATACTCGTCAGATTCCTTTACCATATAATCAATAATATCATAAAACTAGAGGGACGCAGGGCAGTACAGCCCCATCCGGGAGGGGAGAGTCCCAGCCTGACCAGGCTCTTCTCTTTACCCTGTCCCTCTTAATTATGCTGTAATAGTTTTAGACTGCTGGGGGACTTCCTTTGACACACTGAGCTCCTCTCTCCCCTATCTTTCCATTTGTGTACATCCATGTCCCAGAAATGCATGTGACAAACCTAGCTCAAGCAAAGCTCAGTCTAAAAGGTTTGTACACAAACAGAAAACTGTCAATTTTAACCTGTTCTTAATGGCAGAACCAGCAGCATTGGCTCTGCACAGCACGGTTATAATATTAACCATTTTATTGCACAAAGTGGAAACTAAACATGAACCCGAACAGCAGAAGAGGCGTTAACATTCTGCAGGACATAGCATAGCCAACATTAGACCGAACTCACACATGTAACATATCCTTTGTGCATTCACAACAACATTGTTGCTTCAGGATTGGACAGATGATGAGCAGCAAATAAGCTAGCATTAGTAAAAGAAAATGAAAGAAGGAAAACCTCCAGCCAGGCATTGTTTGAATAGATATACACTAGATATAATGACAACAATGACATAATGAAAAGTGGTCAGCAAGGCGCCAAATCTTAAATAGTGACAGGATCAAAGAAAACTAAAAACTACGTCAGTCACAGATAACTTATCTTCTTTTTTAATGTGGGCAAAACACAAACGCGTTTCAGCTAGAAGCCATTCACCCCTTTTTACTAAACAGGAAGGTGACTAGGTTACAAGAAGCATGAACCACATTTTACTTAATGTAGCCTACCTGTGTGAGGGCCAGCACTCTAACTCCTCTCTCTCTGATGGGCTGTCAGCTCCCCTGGGCAAATGTCTGCACATGCTGCAGAAAAGCTCGTCCTTATTTAGACAGTATTCCATCTAAGAAAACTGTTCATTCCACTTTAAAGAGAAGCCATTGCTGTCGCGGTAACTTTTAACAGTATATTGGTTAACACGATCCATGGTAGCCTACATTGTGTAAAAAGCCAGCTAGCTAACGTTAGCTGCTGAAGGCAGTCCGGAGAGTCGGCCTGTTGTTACCATAGTAACCACCTATGTTCGGAAGGCTTTCTAGTAACCACGGATTCATATTCTTGACCAGTTTCATTTTAATTAGAAGAAAAGACACATTAAACACACACCTATTTCTGTCAATATTTTTTTACATACTGTACATTTTAATATTTTTATAGCAAAACGTACTTTTGATCAGACCTGGCAAGTAGGGCCTACTGGCCAGTGAGTAAATGTATAGGCCAGTGCCGTCCTGGCCTACTGACTACGCGCCTGGTTTAGCATGCTCTTAAAGGCATGTATACACAGGTACGTGTAAATTAACATGTTTCTGAAAACTGACAGGCGTGCACAATGTTATTTTTGAAACCAGGAGAAGTTATGTCATTTTATGAAAATAACCGCCCACGTGCAAACGTAGTCTTAGTTAAGCTTAATGCAGGTGCTTTTCCTTTTTTTTGGTCTAGTTCGACTTTAACTCAGGTGGTGCTGCCAACTATGTGATCTCATCAAACCCTATGAACCAATACGTGTACATGTTCCTGCCTTAAGAGATGCAGCGAGTCAGTCAAGCCCAGTTTTACACATCCACAGAGAAACGGGCTAATCAGCACAAGTGAAAACACCTGTGTCGGGTGACTATCAACATGAGGGTAATGGTGTGAACATTGCCCGGTTTGAGACTGACTTTGAGTTTATTGAAACCATGCTCACTTAAACAACTAAATAAGAAGGTTTAAAACAAAAAGTTTGGCCCTAAATATATAAAATACTAAATATACCTAATTACATCCTTTAAATTGTATGTCAACAACAGAACACTGCACACAAGTTTTATTTAAAGAAGTGGTCTTTATTACATCAAAGAAGTCAAACATTACAGACAAGAATAATCGTGAACCATGAATATCAATTCTATACTTAGACTCGCCTCTTATCCAGACACCGGCTTCATTCACTGCTCTTTCTTGTGATTAATTTGGATTTATTAAGAAGGAATTCTGGGCATCTTAACACGATTTGCTCCTTACTTTTCCCATAAGTGTGTAGTTATGAAGGTTAATTTACTTTACATAATTTCTGTTGACACACTTGTCATACTTTTCTCTCTCTGCTTGCTATAGAGATGGCCATTAGTTTTATCCACATTGACTGTATAAACGTGGCGTTATGGCCTGTGAATTTTGTCTTCCTTCTTTGGGTCAGAGCAGAAATCTGCAGAAATAAACAAAACGAAAAAAGTATGTTCCACCAGCAGAATAAAGTTCTGTATTTCGTGGACACTAATGCATTTAAACAATATCTGTCCGACAAGAGTACAATCTCTTCATCTACAGCAGAACTACTGTTCTCACATTGCATCCATCATCTAAATATCTACTGTTCATCCAACAATAGAGCCTTTTAGAGAACTCATGATAGTCTATTTACAATAACATCCTTAACAGGAGACCCAAGCTACTCTTGATCCAACCAAGTGGAACCTCTGACATTTTATTTACATTAAAGTTGTTGTTTTTTCTGAATAAGTTTGTAAAACACACGTGGTATTCAGTAAGACTGAAGTCTGCCAAAGAATTCACGAAGCATTCTGATTAATAAAACACACTACATCAGGGTCCAAAAGGTAACAGTGATCGTCCATGTGAATGCATTCAACAAAGCCCTGGTTGCGATCTAATGTGGTTTTAAAATGCTTGTGTCAACAAGAAAATTCAAATGATTAGGCACAATAAATGTTTTTGTTTCACAGTCCTGCATGTTGCACTCCCTAAGCCTGTGAGTCAGCCTGTGAGTTTGCATCACTCAGGCTGTGTGTATTCAGGGACATTAGTGAGCAGGGTATGAGGATGAAGATAAGCAGCTTATCCCAACTAAAACATTAAGAGGGATAGGAGCGATTATCCAAAATTTCGGATGTTCTACTGACCACAAACAGAGCAATGGGTTTTTACACAAATAAACCACGATAACATCACAGAGATTCATTATTTGAAAACAAGACAGAACTACTGAATTCCACCTACATACTGAAAAACTACTTCTAATGCTTTAATATACAGCTTTGATTAGGGGTTCTTAAACTTTTTGTCATGGGCCCAAATTGAGCAGATCTCTTTCCTAAGGACCCTTTATGGGCTCATGAAATCATACTTATACTATCAATACTCCAGAGGAAACAGACTGGCAGTCCATTTGCGTCCCGACTCACAGTTTAAGAAACGCTGGTGGTAGAGTAAACGTGGAATGAAGAATGATTGTTCTTACAAGCAATGCAAGTAAACAAACAATAAATACAAACAATGTGCTTTATCCATATAGACATATTTACACAAAGTCTTTGGCTTATGAATAAACATCAGCTACAAAATCATAATAAAAAGTGTTGGCCACCAGTGCACAAAACAAATGAGGCCTGGGGTCAGTTCACTTCCAATTCCATTCAAACCATAAATGGAAACTGTAATCCACCTATTCATGAAAAAGCATTTATTTTTAGTATTTTCTAAGAGTAAATCCGCCGATTTCCTAGTACCGAAAAAACTGTTTATATTAGAGTTTTGAAATGAAATAGCCCATTTCTGAATTGGCTGATTTGAAAGTGCATTGGGCCCAGCCCTGAAACAAACATGATTATGCTAATGTCACATGGTTGAACACAATCTTCAATTTTTACTATTTGGGTTACAAAAAAGACTTCAAAACTTCTATCCAGACAATGAATAAATGATACAACAAATCAACTCTGCACTGACTGCAGAAAACATAAAACAATGATACATATCACACTTTCTTGAACGTATACATTTTAGTGAAAATCCTACACTTAACATTTTTCAAGTTGTCACTTCATGATATCGTAACAAATTAAAACAAAAGCAAACAAACACACAAAAAGCCTAATACTCCCTGTGTAAACTTCCTGTTTTCCTTTCATTGTCAGTCTTGTTTCTAAGACACTACTTCATCTAATTACATGTAGCAAACTTAAATTGACATATAGGGTATTTTCTGTCTATATATTCCGTTATCTGTCAATATACTGTTTGTAACCAATGAAGAATGGGTTCCAAGTGGCTATTAAATACTTAAATACATAATAATGTTCTAACTCAAAAAAATAACATGTAAATGCTGCTGATGTATGGAGTAGAAAACAGAAGCATTCGCAGTTTGGCCAGGCTGTAACTTTAAGTTTCTTGTTCTTATACAAACGTACTGGCAGCAAATATTCAAACATCACCATGAAGAGATTCCCAACACTGTTAAGTAGTCAGAAACAAGCATGAGAGCAGGATTGACTGCAGCTAGCAAGGCGAGAGGGAGACATCTACAGTGCACATTGAGTTCTGCAGCTGGAACAGCATGAGGCATCAAGTCCATGGGATGAGGGGTTGTGGTGAGAGGCTAAACATTTAAATAGGGCCCAAAACATACAGGGGCCGGCCAGCACTCAAAAAGTTGTACAATAAGCATAAAGGAGTAAAAGCAGTAACATCTCTCCCTCTGCCGCACTCCCAGCAGCCCCTTCTGTTAAAAGTCTGAATTTTTCCCTTTGAATACTTTACAACACTGTACAAGGAGCCAATTTTGCTTCTGCCATTTGTAGGGATGTAAAATAGGTGCTACAGAATGGCAACCACAGAGGGGAGTCAGGATCAAGCAAAAGCAAAGGACAAGACACATGGGAAGTGAAATTTGTTCTTCACCTCCTCCTTCTCTCACTTTGTTTAGGAGGACTCTATGAACTCCAATGACAGGTCGTAACAGAACCGGTACTGCTCCTATAGAAGAACACAGATAGACATACTGAACTTAACATCTGGGTGGGTCAGGGATCATATTTTGGGTCAATATCTGATAAAGTTTGTAAAACCAAACCAACATTTTTGTTAATCTCTGTTCGTCTCTCCTACTCTCTAACTCACCGGAGTATCCACCATGTTGGGTTTGCTGTTCCTCAAGGTCTTTACGGCGTGGAAGACATCGACCACACTCTGTCTCTTGGCCATCTCACACACAATGCTGCTGGCACAGAACACTCCACTACGCCCACCTCCGTTTCTGTACACACACACAGACAACAATACAGAGATATGTCACAAAAAGCACAATTTAATATTTCATTTTTAGTTTTGCCACCTCTCTGTGTTCATGGCACGGATTTTGGAACACTGATAACAATTCGTCACTACTTTTTGTGCATCATCAGACAAAAAGACATTCTGGTGATGTCTGAGAAAGGTCACTCTCACTTGGAGTTTCATGAGCCATTAACACTTTCTATAATAATCACCAAATGGTGCCAAGATAACTGGTATTACCAGACAAACAGATTTTGGCAACCTTTATTTGATTCTTTTCATCTTTACTTGAACAAATTAACACACACATGATACATGTTCACTTTTTTTTGACTAAGTAAACACGATGCTCTTTTGTTCCTGACAGAGCTGCTGATTTCTTTTCACAAATACACTCCTGTAAAATAAAAAAAAAGTGTATGAGACTGTATGAGATGTTTGGTGTGAACCCACAGGCAGTGTACGATGGTTCTTCCCTCTCCCTCCTCTCCCTCACGCTGCCACTGGTCGACCTGCAGGATCAGTTTGAGGAAGGAGCGTTTGGAGGCGGGGATTTCTCTGTGCCCCGCCCAGCCCAGGTACTGGAACTGACGAACCATCAGGTAGCCTTCCTGGGGCTGAAAGATCAAACAACAAAAAACATTTAGAGGAATAAATTCTGTCAAACAGAAGACTATTGGAAGAGATGAGGTAACACTGTTTGTGTTTGTTTCTCAATCACACGTAAAGGATGATGCGGCTTTAGAGAAATCACATAAACGTAGCAACACAATACCAATCAACTAACCCTGGTGAGGTTGCAGACTCTGAAGAGTCGACTGATTACGTCACATTCCATTGAGCAGGACATACATTCCACCTGGACCGGACCGTAACGCAAAATGCCCTCCTCTGGCCAGTACTGAGGACAGCCCTGAGCAGAAACAGTCACAGCATTTAGATACAGTATAGGCAAGAGTGAAACGGCAATAAATAGAAGTGCAAAATTCAATATTGTAGGAAGTTTTCTTATTGTTATTTTCTTATATGTTGTATGTTTTTACTACAGAATGGCAAACTGTTAAACATTAAAACATATAATAAATTATCTATTTAGACTACATTAAAGATGATACCTGTATAAATATATGTTTAATTTGTAGAACTCTACAACGTGGCTCCTCTCCTGTTGATTATTCTCACTTATGACTGTTGGATAAATTCGATATCGTTGTATGTCTACCTTTCTTCACTGCTTATAATGTACAGTATGCATTTTGTATTTATGCCCAAGAGCCTTTGTACACAAGTTAATATAGTAGTAGGCAACATTTTATATTAATGCATTTATTGATGTTGTTTAGTGAAAGCTTTATATCTGAAATATATCATCCTCTCAGAAAGTAAGAAAAACAGTGACAGATCAAAACTGGGATAATCAAATGATAATCCCAAAAACTACTCCTAAAACAACTGAACATTGAATTACCTGAGCCAGGTCAATCTCATTCAGCATCACCAAACTGGTACAACCATAGTCGTAAACCAGACGCCAAAAGTCTTTGACAGTGTTAGGCAAAGGATGCTGGGTAACGATGAATGCAGCAGGCTGTCTGTAGCTCTGCAGGAAACATGCAACAGAAATAACATCAGATCTTTCATAAACACAGCGGTGTCATTTTGTTCACAAACGTATTATTAGTTTGAAGCACTAAGTTTTGCTTTTCATACACATCGTTCACATCCCTGTTTTGTTACCTAAATATCTTTATCCTTGACATATTTCTTTCTTTTTCTCATACACACATCAAAACACAAACAGTGGAGCAGAGTGGGACAATTTGTGGAGTAGCAAGCAACACAGGTGGAGTTTGGTCACATAATCATGCAGTGGGCCTATCACATGTGAGGGTGAGGAGCATGCATTGCATATACAAATACACTGTACTTACAGTATATCTATGTCTAATAGGGTCAGTGTACTTCATGTTCAGTTCAAGTCATTAAATGGCAAATTCGTCAGTCACAAAATAAAAGAGAAAATCGACCAAACTCAGAGTTTCTTTTGACATAATGAACTGACTAAACTGAAAGTGAACTGAGCCCAACTCATCCTGAATGAAAATGTGCAGCCACATGTGTGACATGAGTGTGAATGACTTTGGTGACTTGTAATCATAAGGATAATCTAATGTGAGGGTCGGGGTCAGGTTTAGAGTTTAGGGTGTAAATGGTTTTATTAAACATGAACATGGTGACACTGAAGCCATGAAACAAATCCAGTATTGGAGATTTGAAGTAAAATCCCATTACCTGGAACTCCTCTGAGAGCTTGGTTAGAGAGAGGCCAAAGGTAAGTGACTAAACTTTAAATATAAACTTGAAAAATTTGAAAGTTTTACAGCAATTACAGTATTTTTGTCCTCCAACAAATTTGTTGGAAAGAAGCCAGGTTTCTATCCACACCATGCATGTATTCCATTTTGTGTTTCAACCATTATTATTAACTCATCTCATATTGCATCTACCCACCCCTTACTATCCTTCTCTCTGTCTAATTTCTATGAATACAGACCAACTAATCAACATTAAATTGTATTTATGTTAGACAATGACCAGATATTGGCATCTTACCTTAAATTTCAACCTACATAATAATAATGACTTTGTTTTTCAAGTCAAGGTGGCAACATGTTGTCAACTGTTGCCAATGTAAAAATGTCCTGCAGCAATGAGGCTGTTAAAGATTGGGTGGTGGCCAGAGAAGCTAGTGGTCTTTTCAGAACCTGGATTTGTCTCTAGCCTTCTGCTGCTAAAACCACAAACACAGCATCACACAAACAGGGAGGGGAGTCTGTGTGTGTGTGTGTGTGTGTTTGTGTGTGTGTTTGTGTGTGTGCATGTGCGTGTGCGTGTGTGTGTTGTCTCTAAAAACAAATGTGCATAAATATATAATGTGTTGCGTTTTATCATTATTTGTGAATAACGTCTTAAAAGTGTGTATCATTTAAAAAAAATTATGTTATTGCAAATTGGGACAATAGACATTGTACATTGTTTTTCTTTGTTTTACATGCAGTATATTCAAATTGTGCTATGTAAATGCAACACATCTGTCTATGCTATGCCCACATATGTTGTAAAATATCCCAAATTAGTTGTGATTGATGTGTTGAAAATAACACAACCTAAGTGTATGTGAATGTGAGTGTGTTATACACTTACATCCATCAGAGCAGCATTGATGTAGTTGCTGCTTTCTCCGTCTATTGTAATGAGGAAGGGAAGGCATCTATCAGGAGGAAGGCCATCCATAAAGCGGTTCTTATCTTGGTTTCTAGGCAACAATGCAATGCTGCAGTCTTCAGGCTGAGGCTGAGGGGTCACAGAGTTTAACGTCTAGACAAAGAGAGACATGCAAAACATATAAGTTAGTAAAAAAGAAATAAGAAAATGTGTTGCCGGGTTGAGTTGTTTCTCTCTGTTGCTTCTGGGTTGGATCCAAAGGGTAAATTTACATTTTCGGCCAGGAGTGGAACAGAAGCTAACAATTTCCCCAAAACGTAGCTAGATTTACTTCTTAGATGCTGCATGATCATTCAGTGGTTTAAAAACTCTACCAGAAGCCTTGTTAAAGCTCTTATTGTTTGCAAAATACTGTACAGCTGAGAAGTGGATTATGCTGACATGAGACTTCTGTTGACATTTTGATATTTGTTTTTTTTTTATAAAAACTTAGCTTCTAAATGCATTTCAAGATAAACTTTAAAGTGTAATTTTAAAGGCTGAAGATACAGATTACGCTAGGTTTACCTGGAACTCGTCCTTTAGATGTGACGAGTTGGTCTGTGAGTCGATGCGGATCAGCTCATAAAAAGCAGCTTTGAACTCACAGACTGGTATGGCTGTTTCTCCACATAAACACGCCTCTAGAATGGCATCATGGATGAATATATACTGCTCCTGAAGACATATAATTCAAGACATGCAAAGTGTTATATACAGTACATACACATATTTCCCTCCAGATAAAAACGTTGGCAAACCATAAAGTACACACATACGTGTCACATAGATAACACAAGCGGCTGTGATGTCAAATGAAAGTGAACATGCTGACACTGTGAGTAAATGATGACCGATGGGAGATGGATCTATGAAGGAGATGAGATGATGAATGTCGAGTTTGGGTTTACCCCACTTGTGAGTCAGTCCACACAGGAAATTGTATTTATTATATTATTTTCTGATGATGGTTACATAAAAACATTAATTTGATGTAATCAAAATAACTCTTCTTACATTTTTGTAAGAGACATAGATAGAGATAGATCAAATAGAGAAAAACAACGTATACGAAATTAATCTGGTTGATAAAAAACAAAGAAAGAAGAGCAGCAGAGTTTGGATGTTTCGGGTTCTCTTCTGCTTGGACTCAGTCTGATATTTAATAGAGGATATTGAAGTGTGTTTAAGTGTCAGCTCTGTAAAAACTGCGTGGGATGGAGGCGCTTCATTCAAGCTGCAACACTGCCCCCTGTCACAGTGTAATCCTTCATCCTACCACCGAATGGTGCCAAAGTAAGATATTTTCAAATCCTTGAAAAAGTGGCTATTAAATAATAACAAATTTCCCCTTTGCCCAGGGCACAATAATACTCTTAACAGAAAGTACATATTTTATGAAATGTTTGCTGTGTTTATGTAATGAGATGACATGTTTATGAATTGGTGGCAGATAGATGTAGTCAGTCAGCCTAAACCATGCTGATGGCTTAGTCTTACACTGAGGGTTTATTGAGTATATTCTGAGATGTGGATGCAGATGGAGGATGGGTAATGCAGTCACCTCAGTCTGTACCATGTTGATCCTCCTAGAGCGAAGAGCCTTCACACAGTTGTAGATGTCGACCACTCCTTCTCTCTCCGCCATGTCCAGCATGATGTCAATAACTATGAAACAGCCCGTACGCCCTGCTCCAGCACTGCAGAGAGAAACAGAGACAAAGAAATTATTCTTTATGTGACTATACACATAAAGTGAATACAAAATGACTATGTTTATATTTAAAATATAAGGGTGCCTAGTAGAGTGGCACAGAATGTATATCTATACCTGCAGTGGACCACAATTGGCCCTGCAGAAGGTGGATTGGAGATTTTAACCCTACGGATGAAGGAAAGTAGTCCCGTAGCGTGATATGGAACTCCGTGATCAGGCCAGCCTGTGAAATGGAACTGCTTTACTTCCCGCACCTCGTTGAAACCACGCTGCGTAAAGACAAAAGACACCTTTAGGTTACATTGCATGGTACCTGTCATTATATACAGTATTTTCCCTCACTGAATATGACCCAAACTTATTAACCAGTTAATTAATGTGGAGCGCCCTAAGATTACGCAGAAGAAACTAACACATCCTCAACTAGACAAGCTTCACATTTTTTAGAGTACAAGCATTACAAATGTAAGTATTTGCAATATTGTAAATAATGCTAAACAAATACAATGACAAATAAATACAAAACATTATGCAAAATGTAATATCACTCACCCTCTCCAATGTAAATGTGCGAACCACATATTCAGCAAGGGGTTCAACCTCTACAAAAGTCACTTTGAAGTCTCCGTACACCTCTGCATCGTCTGGCCAGTACTTATAGCACTTAACCTGGGAAAAATAACATTTAATATTTGATCAAATACAGTATAATAATTATAATCAAACATGTTCAAAGACCTGGATCAATAACAGAAACAATAGGACAGCAGAGATGGTGCACTATTTTCTTGGCAGCAGACAGCTAACCTAATTTTATTTTATTTTTTCAAATTGTCACAAATTCAATTGAAATTAACACTATCAAACAATAAAATGCTTGAAAAAATGTCTTTCTGGCGCATGTGCAAAAGCTGCTTCAAAGTTTAACATGATTCTCATTCATGATTTCTTACTTGTTATTTCTTTTATCTGGCTATTAAAATTGTCAAAGAGCCTAAATAGGCAAAATGCATGGGTGAAGGTAAAATGTCTTGAACATGGGAACAGGAAAAAAAAGAGCACCTTACCCTTCCAACCTCCACCAGATTGGTTACCATGACAATGCAGGCTGACTGTTCCTGCCACACCATTCTCCAGAAGTCATACACTGTCTCGTGAACAGGACCTACACACAGAGACACAAAGTCACATACTCAGTACTTTTTATGATAACTAAGTGTGAAGAAAACTGTCTTATTTGTAAAAATCCAGTTGAAACGCAGTTATGAAGATTTGTTGCAGTATCTTACCCTGAGTAGCAATGTAGTGACTCGGTCTCTGGTAGCCCTGAAAAACAAAAAAAGCAGAAATACCACAACTCAGTATCCATACAAGTGTATGTATTACATTATAAAAAAATCCCCTGTCACAGTTGGAGACATCGACAGTCAGTGCATCTTTATGTCCGTCAAAACTAATCTATGCTCTTACCTGTGGCAATAGAAACCTTACGAAGCGTCTCCAAGTACGTTTTAGTGAAGTTAACTAAAATACGTTGACAATATAATGAATGCAACTGTCATTTTTGGGCTACATGTTGAGTTGCACTGCAAGATGCAAAAGTTGGTCATCTCATCAAGGGGATGGGATGTGGGGGAACTTTTACTGTTAATACTCATACTTGATATTTCTAAATTCTCAAAACAAAATGGAAAATGATGCTCAAAGTAAGGTCCTGCCAAAATCTACAGATGACTGCACTGATGCCTGCCACCTTTACAAAACTGTCAGGTACAACCATTTCCTATTGGTAATTAGACAAACACAGGTAATACGCATAAGCAAATGCACATAGTGGGACGTAAGGAAGACTGGTTAGAGGGCAAGATGGAGTGAAATCTTTCAAGCTCCCGAGGCCCCAGCAACTTAAAAAGTTTGAACAACGCGACTCGATGCATTTAATGCCGAGTGTATGAAAGGATGTATAGGTTTAAAGGTTGAGGAGCGTGAATGAAAGAATCCACAGTGATACTTACATCCCTGTACAGCCAAATCTATAGCCCAAGCCACAGATTGAAAGAACAAGTGGAAGAAAGAAAGAAAGAAAGAAAGAAAGAAAGCACAACAACGTCAGTGAGTGTCAATTAGAAAAAGAAAAGTTGCATTGACATAACTTTGAACAGGACATGCAGAAAAAAAAAACATGATCTTAAAACTTAGAATTAGACTGTGTAGAATGGACACTCCCTGATGCCATTTGACTTCCTCACAGCGAAAGCACATTGGAAGTCTGCAGCCAAAGAAAGCTGGTTGTCAACAATCTAATTTTCGAGTACAATCCAAGTTATTTAATAGCTATTGGACCATAGTAATACAAACAAAGCTGAATACACCAGGGAGTGTCCACTCTATTCATTTTAATTCAATTTTAATGTGGATGATAGCATGCATGTAATTGTTTTAATGGAAGTTAATGGTTATATAAAAGAGCATGCTATAAGCAGTAATAACATTTAAAAAAGTACAATGTGAGAGACTAACATGCAGATGATTGTTGTAAAGGTGACAGCAGAGTGAAGTGGTGGAGATGGAAAAAGATGAATGGATGGATTTTTACTTAGATGGAGAAACAAACAATTGATATAAATGGATAACAATGGATGAATGGATGGACTGACCACTTAAGAATGGATAAATGCGGTGACTTTCCTTTCTTGTTGAGAGTTAGATAATAAGATTGATACCACTGTTATGTTTGTCCAGTAAATACAAAGCTAGCACCAGCAGCCAGGTAGCTTAGGTTAAAAGAAAGACTAGAAACAAGGGGAAACAGCTATCCTGGCTCTGTTGAAATGTAACAATATCTGCCTATACAGTTCATCCAGAGCTCACTAATTAACACGTTGTATCTCGCTGATTAAATGTAACTTAAGTGTTACAATGGCAAAATGTGGTTTTACAGGGAGTTAGGTACCAGACTACTTCACAGACTATACTGGCGTAGTGGCTTCATGTGGCAACCATTTTCTTTAAAAGGAAGTTTATGAAGAAATGACAACATTTCTTTTTGTATAACTCTTAGCATAATGTGGCTGTTCCAACTAAATACAAATGATGACTAAAAATATACTGCTTTATTTAATGTAACTTAGACTAAATTGTAATTTAAATTAGCTGCATCAGGATACTATGATAAATTCAGAAAGGATGCATAGATGAATATATGGATAGAGATAGAAGAAAGACAACAGAACAGACACCTAAGAAAGACACATTTACTGTATGCATGATGTGTTTTTTGGGGTGGCTTGATGCGTAAAATGGTATGATGGATGACTAGTAGACGCAATAAAGATATAGAGGCCTGACATACGAGCGAGGGAGTGTGGTTTCGTTGGTTTCGTTGGGAGCCAATAGTAGCATTCGATGCGTTTCCACTTACATCGATGTAGTTGGCGTTGATGTAGTCGGAGGAGGGATCGTCTTCTATGGGCTGGAGAATAACCCTTGAATGGTCATCTAAAGAAAGAAGAGTACAGTGTTGGAGAGCAACAGAAATAGATAAAAAACAATAACAACAAAGAGAGACAGTGAGATTTAGAGGAAAGCAAAAAGAAAAATAATATTTGTTTTAGGGCATATTAATGTATTTTTTCTATGTGTCTTACCCCCCTCTTTCCCCTTTTCTTCCTCCTGTAAAACACGTTGTAACCTCTTCGTACGTTAACATAAATATACATAAATTAAGCTTGCTTACATGCTATGATGTTCCCATAGCGGTTCTTGGTACGGTTCTGCTCCTTCTTGGCAACGTCCCAGGAGGCCGACTGGCCCTCGAAGAAGCTCTGTATCACCAACAGCACACAAAACAATACAAAAGAAAATTACACGTCATGGATCCTAAAAAAGTAACATACCTTCCAGATGACTCTGAGCAGGAAGAAGTAATTGAATGGCTTTATTTCATGGGCACATGAGTGGTGACAGAATGCTTATTAGATACATAAAAAGAGGAAATAAAAAAGGTTTGCAACTTTTTGACTTTTTGACTGTTTTTGACAATAAGCAGAAAAGACTATTAAATTAAGAGGCAATTCAACCCTTATAGTCACTTCATCATTTTAATGTAGCCAAAATAAATCAAATAAAGCATGATTGATTTTCTTTATAGGCTTTTCAGCTATCTTACTTTTGTCCAATATTGAATAGGAAATATCCTAACTACTAACTTTAATTGTATCACTATTTCTTAAATCAACAACAAATCTAACATGACTGCTCTACTCATAACACTTTTGCTGCTTTTGCTACTGTAACCAACCAGGCTACTAATACTTCCTTTATTGCTAGAACTAGTAATCTAAGTACTGTTTATAATAATCTTACTTCATACTCCTCCTTAAAGCCGTAGCTGTCAGATGTTTTCATTAGGTTGATGTGCTGCAGAAGATCGGCCACTCTGATGGCAGGGTGAAGCTGTCCAGTCTGATAAGGAGATTCGGTTCCTTCACAGTGATACCGAGGAACATCCAGAAGCCTGCTGTTCTCCGCTGCAGAGCCACTGTGGTTCTCATCTACAACAAAAGAAGAAATTACTGGTTAATTCCACCTCAAATTAACTAAACCTTTCATTATCAGTGCCTTTACTGTTTTATACTCTCCAGAGTAAAAAAAACGTATAAAACTGATATTGTTTTTGTTATCATGTCTAAGGGAGGAATAATGCAGTAAAAGGTTGTGCTAGGTTGGATAAAAACCATGTACATTTACTAAACATTGGCTCAAAAAAAATATAATCCAAAAACATATCCCTTTGATATACTATATATGACAAAAAAAAAGATTACTCTTTTGTCTTCCCAAAACCAGTTTTAGTTGCTGGCTTCTTACTATTACCATAAGAAAATAATGTATTTTCCTCACACCCAAAAAAACATAACTTTGTTTTCTCTGTCTAATACGCACCTGTGATTGGAACTACATGTCAAAGCCGCAGAAAAAGAGAAGAGTAGTAGAAGAGAAGTTTAGACAGACAACCAGATAGGAGGATTTGTTAACAAGACTCTTAATGTGAACTACAGGTTACATTGACAACTTTGATCTACATGGACTTTAAAAGTTATACACAATGGATGATTTAAAAAACAGAAGATCTCACAAAACCACAGAGTATGGCCAAAAAAACATGAAGTGCCACTTTGGTAAAACAATGCTTATGGCAACATAAAAGCCGTAGTCTACTGCAATGCCCTTTAACGGTATCATCCTACCATCGCTATTTACAACCATGTTGCTTTGTTCAATAACTGATACTTCCAACATAATTTTCACTCTACTATTCCAAGCTTTCTACAACTTCAATTCCCATTGTAATAGTAAAGGTAGGTGTTTTTATTTATTATTTACAAAATGTACCTCATTGACATACTTCAGCATCTGAAACTACATGATGCATCTGATATGTGGAATACAACAATACATTTTAAAGGTCTCATGGCAAGAACGTTTCACTTAATAAGTTTTTTTTAACATTAATATGTGTTCCCCCGGCCTGCCTATCGTCCCCCAGTGGCTAGAAATGGTGATAGCTGTAAACCGAGCCCTGGGTATCCTGCTCTGCCTTTGAGAAAATTAAAGCTTGGATGGGTCAATCTGGAATCTTCCCATTATTAAAAGGGAAAGGTTACCCCCCCCCCCCCCCGTCTTCTGCAGAAATGGCCAGTCCTAAGGAAAGCATTGTGGGACTGGCTTTGGGGCTGTAATTCTGCAACAAGGCTGAATTTCTGGAAATTCTAACCCTAAAAGGCTAACCCCTCAGATACGGTATTAGGGGACTACTAAGGCCTGTATAAAAAAATCCAAATAGCAGCATGTCATCGGACCTTTAACCATAAATTAGCAAGCATCTACTATATACTGTAGTGCAGAAAGGCTGCAGGTTTAATTATCAATTGTGAGTGTAGCCTAGATGATATAATTAACTTGAAGCTTGTAAAAAAAAAATTCAGTTGTAGGCAATTATGGGGTCAAATTGTTGCAGAACTTCCAGGTGAGGGTTTCTGTGTTGTGGGGGATAATGTGAGTTGGCAGGAGTAATGCACAGACTGACAGTTAATTTAATGGAGCAGCTTGGGGTTGCAGAACAACCAATTGATTTCATCTTCACCACTGTTTATTAACTGACATTGTTTATTTCATCCAACCGCTGGTATTCTCTGCTCTGAGGACATGTTAGCTCATTACTGATTGTTAAAGGTTTCCTAAGCCCTCATCAGGCCAATTAACAGCAAACTTGACCCGACACTGGCTCTTAATTTGCTACTTCCTGCTACTTCTTCCCACTCTGTGATGTGATTGGCAAAGACGGATTGTAACTGCAGCCTTCACTCCAAATTAGAGGCTCTGCATCAGTTAATTAACACAGTTTGGTGGTGTTGTGGATTATGGAGCCCTTAAGGGTATCTGAGAACTCCACATCATGCTGCGGTCAGTGTCAACACTAGATTAAACTAAAGATAAAAACATTGCAGCGCAACACTGGAGCTGAGGTAACATCCAACTTGGCAGAAACAGCTACAAAACAAGCCTTGTGGGTATCACAGATGGTAGACACTAAAGCAGACGTCCAGATCCAGTGCATAGAAAATGTCCTGCCAAACACAGGCCTGTAAGCACCAAGTTATTCACTGTCACTTGATGTCACAGATTTAATCGGCACTCGTTTTAATGTGGCACTGTGACAAATTGTCTTCCTTCTTTTACTGTATGCATTAGTTTCTGTCGTTTTTGGGACAGGAGATGGCATGCCTTAAAACAACTCCAAACTGTGGAAATAATGAGGTCTCTAAAGGGAGAATGATGGTAATTACTGTGAATATCAATCACTCTCAGTATGAAACAGAAACCATGGCTGGGATTGGGAGTGACTGAACCTGGGGAAAACACAGTACGACAGATGAAGTGCTTGGCTGTTGTTTTTAGTTGTTTTACAAAGACAGTTGGCACTGAATGGTGAAAAAACAAGTTAAAAGATGAAAGCACAGTTTTGCTATCCTCATATGTATTCCATACATTACACATAGTTCCCAAATCCAAACATCATTTTAACATCAAAAACAACATTTTGTATTTTTGCTATGTTTAAACATTTTGAAAATGTGGGTAAGAGACAGCATTGGGGTACGGAGACTTCAACCAAGCCATGATATCCATCCACAAAAAGCACACGGTACTTGACAGAGGTCAAAAAGTACATAAGACCGGATGCAGGATGCAACGGAAACTTTGACCAATGTCTGACATTTTAACTGGCTATTTGGACACAAAACTTGGACCTACGTGATAATGATATGCACAACACGGGGTTACAAGCATAGGGGCTTTAGGATGAAGAGGGGTGATCACTAAAGGGAACTGATGGTAAATGTGACACATCCAACCATGCTACAAATCTCACCTAGCACAGCAGTTGGAACCAGAGGATCGTTGGGCACTGTGGGAGGAAACACGATGAAGAGATTTTCTAAATTTCAACGTTACTCAACGCACACGAGGACCAAAAAGTGAGCAGTAAGCATCAAGAAAATTCAATCCATATGGCTCTTGATGGTCTACCCCAGGGACGTCGTTAGGCCTATTTTAGAGGTGCTGAAGCTACCCCAAAATGTTCCTAAGCTACCCCAAATAATAATATATTGTTTTATTTATATTTCCAAACTGTCAGCTTGTGGTAAAGGCAGGGAGGGAGCTTAAACGAGTACTCGCGTGCACGTAATGTAACGGTATGTGGACGAGACAGTGACTAAAAAGAGAATGCGCCTGGCGGCATTAAAACAAAGCAGTAAATCAGAGAACTAATTGACTTACTTTTCCGGTTTATTATTATTTCTTAAATTATTTAAATGTATTGCCAAACAACATTTTATGATGACCTGATAATATCTGTCTTATAATATGTCATAAAGCAATGCATCATCAAGGCTGTGTTGTAGCTGTTGATGAAAGCCTTTTACCCTTGCACAGTTACCATATGCAGTGCACCCATCCATATGAACACATTGTACACATATTTTTAAAGAAATGGCAGAGCAGATTTCAAAAACAAATCCAGTGTGGCAGGGTTTACTACAGGGGTTTGCTGATGGAAAGAGAATCGGTATTGGCATCAACACTAAATTAATCCATTTTGGTTGCTCCCTTATTCTTATAATATTGCATGCTATCTCTATAAAAACAATATCAGTCCCCACTGGAAACTAAATTTTTGTTTGTAAGTAAGATTTAACATTAGTAAGATTTATAATGTAAATAAGTTTTGCATAGCCTGGGTGCTAAGCCGCCTGTTTTTCAATCCTAGTGATGTCCCTGGACTACACGTTCTCCAGTCATGACTTAAACATGAAAACCATGCACAATTTTTGCTCAATGTGGTCTTATAAAGCTATGAATTATTTAACTTGAGACAGAAATGATTTATCAGCAGTTCTTCCGTTCAAACATCTCAAGACGTAAACATGTACACTTTCTACACTTGTGTGCACTTTTTGTTATTGTTTTTTGATTTTGTAACTGTCAAACTGATAAGGCTGAATCTATTCTTGAGTTCTTCTTCTTGAGTTGTTATTTTTTAACAGCTAAAAATGATTAGGTTAACAAACAGTGATTTGCAAACATTTTGATCATCGATAATTCCTGTCACTAATTTTCAAGGCCAAAATACCAAACCTTGTTCCGGTTTCTGTAATGTGAGGATTTGTGAGACAGAACAAGACATTTGAAGACGTCACTTTCTACCTTGGTAAACTGTGATGGACATTTTTCCCTGTTTTTAGACATTTTGGAGAGAGACTAAATGATGAACCAAAACAATTATTGAAGATTCATCAATCAAAGCTGAGTTTGAGAACTGTAAACTGGCTGTTAGTAAGAATAACCTTGCAATTGCAAAATTCAAGTCTTATCTGTGAGGAAAGAAGAAAGGAAATATAGAAAAGGATAAAACTGAATATTAGATTCCAAGTGTACTTATGACAGTTCTATGTTTCGAAGATAGCCCATTGTTAATACTACTGTTTATGGTTAGAATTACAATATTATTCTTGTTTATGAACCTACATCTGTTGTTATAGTTGTGAGAGTCCATGAATGTCACAGCCATGGGATCCTCTCCATGCAGAGTGCTCTGGTCAGCATAGCTGCGATCCATGGCATTCACCATGTGAGTCATTTCCTGCCGTGTTGTTCCAATGGCGTCTTTACGTTTTTTAGCCAGTTTCCTGTTGGGGGCAGAGAGAGACACAGTTATGCATCTTTTAAACAAATACACAAACATCAGCTAGCCTGCAGACCACTGCCTTGTAAGGAATAGTCTCAAATTTCAAAGTATAATAGGATGTAGTACAAAGTATGTGGTATCACGTCTTTTTTGGCGATGAAAGCACAGGCTGCAGGCTGCTGATTTAAGATGCAGAGTTTGGATCAAACAAGGAAAAGAAAAGGAGAAAAGAAGGATAGTGAGGAGAAGAGAAAAAGAGAGGAAGGAAAAAGGAGAGGGCAGGCAAGGGAGGTAGAGGTAAGTCTTGTTTGTAAATGGCAGCATGTAACAGGCTCAGCTATAGGAGCTGACGGAAAATAGCATCTAATACAGACCAGGGACAAGAAGCAAAGGAAAAACCTGTCGTCAACCTTGTTCCCAAAGATGAGCTGTCAGATGAAAGCCTTTATAAGTGTTTTAAGTAAATTTATTTACTTTATTTTCTAGTTGTCTGAAACTGAAAAAATAAAAATGTAATTTAATGATATTTCTACAGTAGACTTTCGATAAGGCAAAAAGAAAACAAACCAATGAAAAAAATCCCAGGACTATTAAATATTTGGGTTTTCATCCAACAGCAGAGATAGGAAATTACCCATTAAAACAACAGCAAGGGAATAACGTATGATTTACGGAGCTCAGGGAAACTATTTAGCAAACAGAGTACCACCGTTATCATCATATGAGTAGTAGCCCTCAGGTGACATCATAAATAGTCAGTCCAGATTTTTGAGAGGCACCTTCATAGATAACAGATTTTAAATTTTAATCTGCAATTTTTCTTCACAGGTTGTTTTTGTTTTGTGGTATTAAATTTTCCAAGCAACATAAACCTTTCTTTATCATAAAGACCAGTGTCTGGTGAAGAAAAATAACAGTTTAAAAATTGTATAATTTCCAGGTTTAACATCCATAAAATCCCAGGAAAAAACACTGTAGAGGGATTAATACTTTGAGCATGACAGAGCATGCAGGAACATTTTGTAACCAGAGCCACAGATATGCATCAGTTAGGACAACATCTGTTTCAGGAAAACAAACATTTATAAGGTTTTTAGTTGACCTGCTTTAAATTAATTAGTCTCTTACTTGTATAGCAGTTTGAGGTCCAACATAAATGTAAACAATGTTTTCTCAGAGTTTTGATGAAGAAATAAATGTTTGATTGTTGCATAACTGATTAAATATACAGCTCTGACTTTTCCCCAGTAAACAGACAGAAAGCATGCTTTGTTTTATTGTATATTTTACCTCTTCACCCCAAAATACACCAACTCCACCTCTGAGACCACACACACACACACACACACACACACACACACACACACACACACACACACACAACAAGCACTCACTCACTCACAAACATTGATTTAACTGCTGACCAAGTGTAGCTGTTTATGTGTTTGTGAGTGTAGTACTGGTTGTTCAACAGAAAAAATGAAAATTGGAGAAGGCAATACATATATCATAAACCACCATATCCTGTGTACTTATACTGTATATTTATGGTATAGAAAGGAGAGAGAAGTAGAAACAGAGAGAAAGAGAGGGCGATAGCTGGGACCAGAACTAAGTAAAGAGTAGAGAGTAAATCTATTTGGTATTATCATTTTTAAGGTCTGAATTGTAAAATGAAACTTTAAATTGATTTTGAGCCAATATATGTTATAAAAAGTACCGTAATATCCACTAAACATGCCTGATTTGTATTTAAAGCAGAAAAGGCAAAAACATCACTATACAGTGTCAGTGGTGCCCATATTTGGTACAGTATTGAGGTAATCCAAAGGTTTTAAAAAGTAATCAAATTACATTACTTTAATATTGTGCAAAATAAAATAAAAACAAGCTGGTAATGAATAAATATCAATATTTTTTAACTGATGGGTTTTGTTACTCCTGAATAGTGCACTAAATACTTACTAAAGACTCTTTTTAAAGGAAGTGGAATTGTCCATTGTGGTCATAGCAGAGGAGACAGTGTAGAGAAGTACCCACAACACAAGAAAACCCACCAACAACTACCCAAATCCGAGCCATGTGCTCCACACAGAAAGGGAACCAGCAAAGAGACACTGAGTATGTGCAGCAGAGTGACCGTAATACCTGTGACTTGATGGGCGGATGAATGAACACATGACTACATGCACACAAAGAGCTACAAGTCACAAGTGCAGCATTCTTTTTTCAAATAACACGCTTAGGCCTGTGTCGTCCCATTTTGGCTTGCTTTGTTCTGGTTTATGGCCTACTTTGGCCTCTATAAGCCTGCTTCAGAGCAACTTTGGAGCATGTAGAGGACACCAGGGCTGAGGTCAATTCACTGTCAGTTCAGTCCCTTTAAAACTAAATCAGCTAATGATTCATAGAAATCAATGATTTATATATTTATTTTGAGTTTTTTCTGACAGGAAAACAGCAAGCAGTCTCTTGCTCAATAAAACATTTGCAATGTCAAAGCATTTAAAATATTTATATAAATGGTTGAAAATCCTGACCTGACTGATGTGTGAACCGACCCCCACCCTGGCAAGGTGTCAATGAGGATGGCTTTGGCTGGTTGGTCAGAGCTGAAAATGTGTTTTGTCTTGAAAAAAGTATACTGCATCTTTAAAAATAACAACAACTAGCCACTAATATTTAGCCCAATAAGATAACAGCAGCTGGGTGAGCTGATTGTTGATTGGTTGTTTACTTACAGGTAATAAGAGTATGAATAGTAGGTCCTCCTGGGGTTGTGAGCCAATCAGAAAGCAAAGAATGAGACAGGGTCATGAATATGCAAATTGGGACAATACTGTCCTGTCCCAACCAGCAACAACAGAAACAGAAAAAACACCTTTTGATTGCTACGCCTTGTGGGTCATGCAAGGGGTTGTTATAATAACTATGGGCCCTATTTCTTTAAAAAGCTCACGTAAAATGTTAAATTAAAACTTAAAAAAACAAGCTAAGAGACTTATAAAAATATTACTGAACTAACAACAAACTACCAATATTAAACTATAACATGCAGTCAATCTCTTCTTTTCTTCTGAAGGTGTATATTTTAAAATATTTAAGCAATATTTTAAGCTGAATTAACTGTAACCGGAAGGCCCTGATCAGAGATTATTTTAAGCCCCAATCAGCCAATCACCTTTACTTATTCCAATTGAAAGTAAACAACTTGTTCAAACTGATACAAAGCTATCCGAACTGTTGCACACCGCAGCTCGCTTCCTGTAGAGCAAGCATGATCATGTCCCACCATTTTAAAGATGCAGTATTGTTCAAAGTTGTAAAGGTTCAATGACAATGAAGATTGATCTCCCCAGAAACTTTTATGAAAAACTACCAAATGCTGTCAACATAGCTTCACACTCATGAGGGTGACATAAAATCACAAATCATTTAAATTGAAACCAATTCTGCCATCTTTACATGTTAGATCTATTTTTATGGCTAAAAATTAATCCAGGTTTTTAGGACTTACTCTCAGTAGCTTAAAGGCAATTTTCTATACAATAAAGAGTGATGCAAATGTTTTTTCAACCAGAAATTGCTGTCATGAGTTGATAATGTTGGTTACCGCACAATCTCACATGGTTTCATAAATCAAATCAAAAATATAACTCAACAAATAATGTAAAAACACCACACAAAGTATATCCCTAGAAACATACTTAAACATAAAATATTCTGTTTCCAAAAACAACACTGTCAATTTTTTTGCATGATGGTGAATATATTTCAAACACAAAATAGTAGCAGCTTTTGCATTAAAAAGAACATTTTACCCAACACTTGAAGCTCAGGTCCTTGGGATATCATTTAAACTCAAGTAAGCAACATAACTGCTGAATCACATAAATACATAAAGAGAATTAGAATAAAAAATATGGAGGTCAGGGGCTGAAGAGCGAAGTTCTCCTGTGACAAGAGTTCATTACTGTCTGTAATTTAATGTCTGATTGTTTTTGATTGGCTGAGTGTGATCATGATTGGTTGTTATTAAGATACTGTTTTCCTGGTTGCTCTCTAAAGCCTCTGGCAAAATGCAATTCTTCAGTGTATCTCCTGAAAGAGACAGTTGATAATTACAAGTTAATGATAATTAATCCTGCATTTCTCGTAACATGTGCAAGATACATGGGGGTCAATGAGAGAATCAAGCTATTTATATGGATACTTTTTATCATAATAAGAAAAAGAAATGTGATTTGAGGCACTCAACATGAATGTATCTGTCCTGAATATGCAAATGAAGCTCCTAATTATTCTCTTTTTAATGAGGCACTCAGGTTCCCTGAACACCAGATTTTAATTAAAAGGTCACTGAAAAACACAGCGTGTTAAGTAATAGTTAATTATTACACACATACACTTGTGTGCATGATTTAGAAATGTGCATATACACATCTGCAAACGCACGCCTTGAAAAGTACAAAGACATAATTCCACTTCATGTAACCTCACGGATGATCAGGTTAGATTTGATGAATAGTGAGCAGGTTATATTAGAAAACAAAAATTGTCCAGATTTGAGATGGGGATTTGTGTTGAAAGCATGATGATGACGTGATACTATTTTAGAATTCAAAAAAGCCACTGTGATTTGCTTTACAGTGTGTCATAGCTGGAATGATGAACCGGTTTAATGCTGCTGTCATATTAATAAACCCAAAACAACATGTTTCATGTGGAGCAAAGAAAAGTAAACCCATTTTGGTGCTTCATAGACATACGATCATCACACTAACTTCTTACAGAAATAAGATGATTAAATAAGACTACAAGGTTTCTAAATGAAAATGTTACAGCCATATAAAAAAGTCTAAAAACAGCTTGATCTACTGCAAAAAAAGACCTGTATAATTCAGCTGCTGTACAATGCTGCAGCTGCGTTCTCATGTTGTAGCTGAGTTTAGCCACCACATGGTGGAGCCCTGCACCAAACTAACACACCACAGGCCAAAATGTTAAAGTGACATTAGGAGCAAATGAGACTCTTCTCGATGCTCTTCTCGATGCTCTTCTCGATGCTATTCTCAAGTGAAGTATTATATATATATATATGTATGGTGTCATTAAGGCTTTTTTTTGTAGGAAAAGGGAGAAAAGAAAAACGTGAACATAGAGACTAAAAGAGTGTTAATTTAGAGTCATTGTTTTCCTTTCATTGTGTATATATACAAAGTCACCTACTGTCTAAAAACAGCTTGAACTACTGCAAAAAAAGAACTGTATGATTCAGCTGCAGTTCTCATGTTGTAGCTGTTTTTTGTATATATATACAAAGAAAGGAAAACAATGACTCTTAATTAACACTCTTTCAGTCTCTATGTTCACGTTTCCTTTTCTCCCTTTTCCTACAAAAAAAAGCCTTAATGACACCAGTACAAACCCCTTTTACATGTTTAATTTAGTTCACCACATTACCCTAAGTGACAAATTGTTGTGCTTGAATTCTTCTAAGTGTGAACCTAGGTGGCAACGCTTCAGTACTAGGCAAAGGCTTTATTTGACAGGACAGCAGAAGATATGAAAGGTGAGAGTTGGGGGGAATGACATACAGCAAAGGGCCGCAGGTCGGAGTCGAACCCGGGCCCTCTGCGTCAAGGAGTAAACCTCTATATATGGGCGGCAACTGAGCTACCTGGGCGGCCACTAGGCAAAGTTTTGCCTAATGTTTCGATACTGGGCAAAGGTTTGCCTGATGAAGATCTAGTACCAAAGTGTTGGCAGCTATTAAATTTATCTTTACAAGTTAGACTGCGTGCGGACGTTTCTTTGCAACTTTTGACCTACTCATCCCCAGAGTGGGATTTCTAAAAAAAAGAAAAGAAAATGCCAATTGCTTAGGGGTAGTTTCCAGCATCCCAGACCACCCGGATTGACTATGGTAATTGGCACTATGTGTTCATGTACAGAGCTTTACTTAGTTTAAAATACTATTTTAGGAATATAATATATGGTCTATCGGAGAAGTAGCAGTGATCACTTTGAGGGGGAGAGGATACGTGAGGTAGGGATTTGTAGACCAGAAAGGGGGAAATCCCACGCATCGCCCCTGGAAAATAGCACCCTACTCACCCTCCTCCGACGCACCTGTTGTAGGTGTGTAAAGTATTTTTCTATTATAAGTGTGAACCTAAACAAATAAAGTGTATGTGGCAATGTGTGTGCTCCAATGGCTTAAAAACGTAAGGTCTTTGTCAACACTATCCCTAACTCCAATCAACCACCTTTCATCCTCTTACAGGAGTTTTACTTTCCCTTTGGATTTCAGGAAAACAAACCATCCGCTATTTAGTCCCTTAAAAACAAACAGACTTCAGGAAGAGGTTCTGAAGGAAGATCAATGCGCATGGTGGATGGATGAAAGATGGTGTTACTACATCAAATACTGGACCAACACACAACAAGAGAATGTATGTAGGTGCACATTTGTGTCTGCGTGTTCTTGCATCTGCATTTGTGTTGGTGTAGTACTGTTGTCAATATCACTTTTCATGATACTCTTCATTAAAGCTACTTCAGCACACTTGGTATGAGCTGTCACTCACCTCTTCTTGACCAATAGGATGGCTACTAGCACCAGAAGTATAAAGACGAGAACACCAGCACTGATCCCAGCGATCTTCACCACCCGGTCTGTCTGTTTAGCGGGGTCAGGGATGACTTCTGGCTCCTCTGTAGCACCTAGTGATAAAACAACAGTAACAATGTGGCTCTAACATAATATAAGCTCAATCTACCAGATTAGCACAGTCATTATTGATTCTTTTGTAGTATTAAGAGTGGACAAAAAGTACAAAAAAAATGTGAGCTTGAGCTTGCTTTGTTTTCTTGTACTGTTATCATGGTGGCCATTGCTGTTGCTAGCCATCTTGGGGATACATATGTATAAAATATTCAGTGTCCACTATCCCTTTATTGACAGGCTACTATTTAAGCAGTAGTTTAAGAAACTGAAAATCAAACAAAACAGCTGAAAGCATCTTTAATCGTCTTATGTGAAGTGTCATATCAGATAAAGAAAATATAAAAAGTGATAATTTTTCTAACCACCCAAACTCCCTATTTTTGAAACAACGTTCTTGGGCAGTGAACAAGTCAAATAAAACCAACTAAACTTTCCAGGAACCCTGTAGACCTCCATATTTCTGAAATGTTGCTCTCTTGCTCTGACTGTAAGTCTGTTATACAAATTTTTGATTCCTGGCGCAATTTGAAGTATGCATGCAACCCTGTATCACCCTATGCTGAAAAAGAATGGCACCTAGCAGCCTCAGGAACTGTTTGCTTTCTCTCAAGATGTCTTTACAAAATGCCCTCACGTCAGCAACGTGGTGAGTGTGATAAGGAAACAAATCCCGATCAGGAAGGTTTAATCATTCCTGTGCTAAAGATTAGGTAAATATCAAGACTCTAAATATTCCTTGTAATACAAAGTCAGACAGCTGCAAATGCCATGGTAACTGTCATTTCTGATCCAAATTTAGCCAGAGGTATGTTTGAGGAGCTTATTTGGCTCAGAGATTGAAATATTGAGATTAACAGTTAACTCTCCTTTATTATGATTGCTATGTAATAATGAACAACTGAGATTGCTTTACCCACAACAGTCTACTGAACAGTTCATATCTGCACATTTTAGAAGTGAATATGTGTTTTACATTAGACTTCTGGAGCTAATGCAGGTAAACACCAACAAAGAAACAAGTCTGTGCTTTGATCTAAATGCTAGCGTCAGAATGCTAACATGCTCACAATGACGAATGAGCCGGCATAACATTTGCCATGTTCACCATCTTAGTTTAGCATATTAACATGCTTACCTTTCCTAATTAACACAAAACACAAAGCACAAGTAAGAAAATTGTTTTACAGATATTTGGTCATAAACCAAAGTAATAGACAAATTAAAAGAACTGTCCTGATGGTGGCGCTAGTCAGGGGTTCCTCAATATTATTACAACTCATACTCAGGGGGACATGAATGTCTGGACAGAATTTCCTGGCAATCCATCGAGTTTATGATGAGATATTTCAGTCTGGACCAAATTGGTTAACCAACTGTCCCTTGGGCCATGACGCCAGCACGGCTAAAAATCTAATCTATTTAAATCTAAAAAGGACAATATAAAATCCAGTTAAAAGACAGTAACACAGCAGCAGTGGAATCTATCTATTTTTATCATTGGCATGTACCACCTTCTGGAGCTGGGTCAATTGAGCTACAGGCTTACACAGATATCAGCTTCTCATTCATTTTTGTGTCTCACCTGATGGCAAATGTAGTAAACCAGTGAACTCTGCACACTCACTACTCCTACTCTCAGCTGCAAACACACTAGAAATTGACAACATATACACAGATAAATAATCACTCTCAACTGACACTGTGTCTTTTCACTGTATTTAGCTTATCATTGGCAACATGCTCTCATTGGGAAATGCCTTTAAAATACAATTTGACTGAAACTACCTGATGTTTCTGCACCAAATGTCACAGTATATAACTTTTACTCATACTCCTTTCTGTTCCTGATGACTTCAGAGAATTTTTAAACTCGCTGATTTGGTCTGTTTGGAATATAATTCACAAATTATGTTTCAGGCAGAGTGCACACTGTAGTAGAGATTCAAGCATTTGATCATGGACAGAAAGTCAACAGAAAGAGAGCCTGCATTGGTTTCAATGCTCCTAAGCTTAATGACCTGATCCCATAACACCAGGATAGTTCGTACTGCAACGAAAAAACATAATCATGCATTATGATAATCCAAATAATCCAACACAAAGACATATGCACAAAACTCAACATAATGCAATACATCTATCAAACAATAATCCATTTCTAACGCTAAATATCAACAAAGTAATCTCTCTCTTTATCTCCCTCAGTATTTGTGTCCTCAACTAAATATTTAGTCATAAAATGTTTCTGCTGGCTGAAATGCCCCCACCCAGCTCCGTGGCCTTAAATTCCACAAAAAGACCAAAACAACAGTTCTGTCCAACTTCCTTTCCTGTCTGTGCCCCTAAACCCTAGTTAAGCTAAAAAAAACAGTCACAAATATTAAGTTTATTTTTTGTAAAAGGCTAAATATTTTCAAAAACAGCTGGGCAGTGAAATAATCTGGACATATCAATCTTTTTTTTATCACTTACATTGATTTCAGCTTAACACATCCAGTAAGGGTCTAGCTGTAGTCTGTTATGGTGTTAAAAAAATTTAATCTCAAATCTGGCCATTTATTGTTTTATGTTAAACAAGGCCTGACTATGACTCCAAATTAGAGCCCGACCGATATATCGGCGGGCTGATATTATTAGTCTATTGGTATCGACGTTAATAATGACCAATTAAACAAATTAAATATATATGTATAAATAATATATATTATTCTTTTTTTGTGTTTTTGTTCAAAGGACTTTAAGTTTCATATCTTAGGTTTGTATTTTTATACATTTTATTTATCAAAAGTTTAATATATTTTGATGTTCCTCTGTTCTGTTGTGACAACAAAACTATTTATTATCACGTTATTTTAGTGTGGACTCATGAATAATTACAAATAACGGGCTCTACTCCTAATCATTTTGTATTTGTTGCTACACCATTCTTAGTGGTTGCTGGTTGCTTATTATTGACTGTTGGACCAGTCATTTGGCAAAGGGTATCAAAACAAGACCTAACAAAAAAGAAAAGCAATCTTTAAAAGCTTCTAAGTCCTAAGACCTGACCTCATAATGTTGGCTGTAGCTCTTAATGTCTGGAAAAAATTATCCAGGTCAGTACACTAACACTCACAACTTACCCACACAGCTACAAACACACAGCCGCACACACACACACACACACACACACACACACACACACACACACACACACACACACACACACACACCCTGAGGCAGCAATGACAATACACAATACCCCAGATGACCTAATAGGACCACCATTGCTTAATCCTCCCTCTCGAATGTACAGTTGAGTGCACACACACATGCAGAGGGACATAGAGAAAAAGGAGGGGACAGTCTTCTGACCTCTCTGTCCATTAGTGTCTTTCTGCTTTATTAAAAAAAAGAAAAACTAAAATAAATCGTTCTACTTCACTTAGACCTCCTCAGGCTAGAAAGACAGTGTGTCATCTCTTTCTAAGCCTTTGGCAAAGTAACTAACTTGTTCTAGTACCTACAACCACCAGCGATTCTTAACACTCACTTGATGACATCGGAAACACAGCAACTTGAAGGCACAGAAACATGACACCTTACAGGCAAGATTGAATCCCACCTTTGATCCATCCCATGTGATCAATTTCCCATGAGCCTACTGACTGACATGTCTTGGCCACATTGTACTCTGTAGATGAACAATTCCAGTTCACTAGGCCCTTATTATATTTGAACTTATTTCATTTTATAGGAACAAGGACATAGCATGGAACAATGCCAAATGCCACAGTATTTGTAGTCTAAACTACTTTACAGTCTGACCCTAGAATGGTCTTTATAAAAAATATACAAATCAATCAGCCACAATGCTTCATTCTACAAACATTATGGTTGATTGTGTTGAAAATGACTTTCACTTTTACGGTCTGGTTTTATGCTCCTTCGGCACTAGAAGGTCAAAGCAAGCACCCTCAGCTGGGTGCAGAAAGTGATTATAACTTTTGCCATAGTAACACCCACAATGCAATAAAAGGACAATAGCTGGCAAATACAATATTCAAATAATCAGCTTTCTAGTTTTGCGTTACCAGCCACATAAACAATTAAATTAACTTAATGTGTTTTTAAGCTTAACGCTACCAGGATTGTCAATTTCATTGAAAATACGTTAATGTATTTTTTGGTTTATCCTTGGTCTTACTCTAAACAGCTAAACTCTGATCCCTCAGCTGCATTTCTAAAAAATCTTTCCTGAAAACTGTGTGTGTGTGTGTGTGTGTGTAGTTTCCCGGGGATTAAACCAGTCTGATAATCTATCAACATATGGCTGAAGGTAAAAACATGACATTTAGACTATGTGCACATACAGAGGCTAAATCTGCACACCAACATTCCACATGATCTCTCTCTTACATGCAAAACATGATATCGTCCCTCTAATACCTAAAATACAAGTATCAAAACTATCATTACATCAATCATAAAACAAAATCGGATTAACAGTGTGTCCTTACCTTTAGTCGCCAGCCTCAGACACTGTGTCTTAGTTTCCTAAATAAAAACAAAACAAAACCATAAGAGCAATTAAAACTAGGGTTGGGCAAAATATTCATATTATATCAATATCGTAATATGAGACTAGATATCATGTTAGATTTTGGATATCGTAATTTTGTAAATATGACACAAGTGCTGTTTTTTTATTGGTTTAAAGGCTGCATTACAGTAAAGTGATGTACTTTTCTAAATTTACCAGACTGTTGATGTTCTATTATTTGCCTTTAACCATTTAGATGTTATGTCCACATTACTCATGATTTATTTGTCTGAAATCTAAGTGTGAAGATAATTGGTTAAAACACCAATTGTCAACAGTAGAATATCACCGCAATATCAATATTGTGGTATTTTGTCAAGAATATTGTGATATCGGATTTTCTCTCTATCGTCCAGCCCTACTTACAACACACAATAGCATTAACAAAGAGAATGTGACTTTGAATAATATTAAACACAGCACATAGGTATTATCAGTATAAAGAAAAACAAGTAGGGTTGCCTGCAGATATGTTTCAGTTTTAAATACTCTCAGAAGCTATGACTGCTTGCAGTTAGAAGCTGGGATGCAGTTGAAGTGTAATTAGTGTGTCTTTGAATGTAAATATAGTTTATTTATTTATAGCAGCTAGCAGGTGAGAGTTGTAAGTTCACTTTGTGTTTAGTATGTGTTCACATGAGTAAATATTTATTTACCCTCTCTGTGCTGCTAACAGCTTGAAGGTAGATGTTGTAGTTCTTCCTCGGGGCCAGTGGAGGATTCCAGAAACCCTGGGGATTAAAAGAAAGCGATGTTCAACTTTATTTGAGGCTAAAAATATGTAGATTGTCAGCTACTAATTCTTTGCAAATGAGGATTTGTGTTATGCCCTATTGGTTTGCTTTTTTTGTGTAAGTAAGCAGGATATGTAAATATGTCAAAAGAATATGTTGCTCAGATAAAAAGCCTTGCCTGATACGTCTTGTTGTCTCCAACAGTGAAGGGGAGCGGCTCAGGTAGGTTGCTGGGGGACAGCTGGGCGGCATAATAATATGGAGATCCCCCGCTAGATACACTGTGGTAAGAAACTGGGACCTGGAAAGAAGATTTTTTTCTATTAAAATAATAAACTCATAAATCTGTCTTACCAATACAATGCAATTCAGATAAAAAGGAGTTTTGTTCTACAAATAAAAAGGACTGCTTTATAACAGTTGGGAATCCAAATGTCTCGTAATCTATCGAGCCAAATGGTGGATATCTATCCTTTTTGGAATTAAACTCTTTATATTGTATGTTAGCAAACAAATGTATGCATGGAAGGCTGTAAAGGCATGGCTTGTTAAATGTATTTAGAACAGATTAATAATCACCTCAAAACAGTCAGAGGAAGCTTGACGACGTGTCCGCTGAGGATTCACTTCCTCAACTACAATCTGGTACGCACTGTGGACAAGAAGACAATGTAAATAAGTTATTAAATTAGTTTTTGTCTACAAAAGAAAGATACCCCAGGCCCAGGGGTGCCTGAGAGGGGGGGAGGATGAGCACCCCGACAGGACGGACTCAAGGACACAGGACATAATAACAACACAGACAATACAGTGCATCTGTGGCAGGATCTGCAATAATTAGTGGGGTTTAAAAAACCCATCAAGGCAGAATGAGATGCTTGGCAACGACACAACGCATAAAAGTAGGGTCGGGCACCAAACATCGATACTTTTATGGCACCGAACTAAATACTCTTATCCTATCAGTATTGAAAAATTTATTTTTCGGGAGGCCTACCAAATTTCTGGGGCACCCCTATCCAAAAGCACAACCAGTGTTATTAATGTTACTCTGGGTGAGTAGTTTTACCAACATTTTGGAATTTTGATAACTGTTTTGATTCACAATTAAGGTGGAAAATAGAAGTTTTGCATTTAATGTATTTGTATTGACGTTGAAATGGATTTAAAAAATATATAGTATCAAAAAAAGTATTGTTAGGAACCAGTATCAAAACTGAGGTATTGAAATTAGCATCGGATTAAAATATTTTTAAATTTTTGATGCCCAGCCCTACACAGAGGTTAGTTCTGGGAAGATGCAGGAGGAGCCAGGCCCGGAGGCAACCTACAGTGTCTGTAGCCTCCTAGTAATGCCAACACCTGCTGCCAGCAGTTCACCTGCCACCATAACCTAAGAGACAGGATCTCCTGACAACCCATAGGGTTCCAATCTTCCAATTGAGTTAAATGGCAACAATTAGATGAAGATGTAAGCAAGGTCATGGAAGTGACAGCCAAAGGGGATGTGGACCACATACTGAGAACGATGACCACCCTTGTAGTGAACATCGCAGCTGAGCAATTTGGAACCGAGGCACTCAAGCTTGCTCCATCGGCATATACTCTAAGCCAAAGAGTAAGGAAAACCCACTGCCTCAGGGAAGAACTCAGGGTGCTAAAGAGGCAATACAAGTCAGCGGGGGAAGTCGAAGGAGCCGGCCTAGCAGACCTGAGAGCAATCCTAAGGAAACGGCTCTCGACCTTATGGAGGGCAGAGTTCCACAGAAGGAGACGGAAGGAGAGAGCCAGGAACAGGTCAGCATTCTTGGCCAATCCATTCAAGTTGACCATGCAGCTCCTTGGCTAAAAGAGCACTGGCCACCTGACCTACTCCAGAATGCCATAAACGACCACCTCAAGGCCATAGTGACGCCAGCAGAGAACAACCGCTGGCTCCATGCGATGCGCTGATAACACCACCCGAGCCTTCATTAGACTTTGACCTGAAGGAGCCCAGCCTAAGGGAAGTGGAGGAAATGGTGAGGAAAGAAATATTAAGCTCAACACCAGGGCCAAGTGAAGTTCCCCACAAGGTTTATAAGTAACTGCCCAAAGCTATTGCGTCGGCTTTGGAGGGCCCTGAAGGTGATCTGGAGGAGAGGGACAATTGCCCAGCCATGGAGGTATGCCGAGGGGAGTTTGCATACCAAAGGAGGAGAATTCTGAGAACATTGACCAGTTTTGGGTCATCTCCTTGCTCAGTGTGGAGAGTAAAATCTTCTTCAGCATCGTGTCCAAGAGGCCTTCCAACTTCCTGTTGAGCAATAAGTACATTGACATGTCTGTGCAAAGGGAGGTATACCAGGAGTTCCTGGTTGTCTTGAACACACAGGCGTGGTAACCCAGCTAATCAGGGAAGTAAGAGAAGGCAGAGGGGACTTGGCTGTAATGCGGCTGGACCTCATCAATGCCTTGTGTCCAGGGTTGTACATCAGAAGATGTTTCTGTAAATAGTTTTTTCACTAATACACTTGGTTAATGAAATACTTAAAACATAGGATGTGTAGTGTCAGGTTTATGTGGCACTGCTCATTTAATTACTGTTTATCAACTTGGTTTTTGACATGCCAAAGAAAATTAAAAACATTAATCTCCAAAATAACAAGATTGGCATAATTATTATAATAACTGGTTGTACTGTAAGGCACATGTTTAAGCTTGAACACACATTTGGCTTACTGGTTGCTTTACATTAAGCAGAAAACAATCTATGTACATTATCTGTATACCAGCTACATGCTGAAAGTAATAAATATTAACTATGGAGAATATGAAGAAATATAGCCAATTACAGGCTGGTGTAACAAAGGTTTGGGTCTGGGTCTATACTGTATATGTAAGCATGTACCTTATAGGTGCTCCCTTGGCCTGGGCAGGTTTGAGCAGGACAGTGATGGTTGTAGCAGTTTCATTCAGAAAGGCCTCTGACCCATCGTACTCATCTATTGTGGGGGCTGAAGAAAGAGCAAGAGTCTTTATTAGTGTCCATGTATGACCTTTTATCCCACTTGCTGCCAATAAAACATATTAAAACGTATTTTCCACCTGAAATATTAGTAGTCACGTTGAGCGTGGTTGCGGAACCGAACCCTTTGGAGGTGGATGCGCGTATAGAGAGCTGGTATGTGACACCTGGGTGAAGCTGAGAAAACAGGTGATGGGTGGCGTTCGAGGGCAGAGACACTGTGAGTCCCGGCCGCTGGAGTGGCACCGAAGGGTCAAATGAACGCACACCACTGTAGTTGATCTGAGACGGGGCAGAGAGACAAAATTCCGGATTGTACATATATCCCACTGACTGACCTAAGTGAAAGTTTGCCTGCAACAACTTCTGTTCCCACTGCTTCTGCTTATAGTACCTCATACTGTATGATGACTCCATTGGGTTCAGCTGGCTCTTTCCAGTAAAGAAGAATTCTGTCTTCAAATGGAGTGGCTCTTAGTGACTGACTAGGAACTGACCCAGGGACTGTTAAAACACACACACACACAATTAGAAAAAATGCCCATAAAAAGTTGGTCCTCAAAGTCAAGGAGATCCTAGTAAAAACATACCAACAACAGGAATACATTGTGACTTTCCTGAACCAGGGTGAAGTGTACCCAAAGTTATAGCTCAAGAGTTTTCTTAATTAAATGTGGCTTTCTCCAAAAATATCAGTAACAAAGGTAGAATGTGACATTACTTGTTAATTTACAACATCCTAGCACTAGTCAGGATTGTCTTTATGCTTTTTAGTTTGTTATACTTCCCAACAGTGGCCTGTTGTGTCACCTAAACTGTCAAAGTACCTGTAAAAATGCTAACAGCATAAGTGTTTACTTTTTACTCTCTATTCACATATACACAAATTAAACATAAATGTTTTTAAAAATGAGAAAATAAATATATAGATTTAAAAAATAAAGTGTGTGTGTTTATCGCACCATCTTCATCAGTTTGTATAATGGTCTCGTCACTCTCTTTTCGTCCCTCTGGATTGGTCAGAATCATCCTCAGACTGACGTTGGTGTAGGGTGGCAGGTTTCCCACCAAGTGGCGTGGGGCTGTGAAGAAAAAATATGTCATTTTAGTTCATCTAGTGCTGCAACAAAGATTATTGTTCTATTAAGCCTGCTAATCCTTCTCTCATATTATCTGCTTGGTTGTTGGTCACTGGACTCCTCATTAAAATGTACTGCATCTTCTTATTATAAAGTACAAAATTTCAGAAATGACATGAGGAGTTGGCTTATCAACCAGACAGTTTTTCATCAGTAACATTTGTTTTAGTATTTTATTAACTCATTATTTGATTTAACAAACATACCCATAATGCAGCATTTATACATGTAATACAGCATTTCTTTATATTGTCTGTATTTAATGTATAACAGTGAAAACAGCAGTAGAAGTAATGGTGACAAAGGCTGTATTAACCATTAAACTGAGTATTACCTTTAGGGTCCATGTCCAAGCATTCGTCTTTGCTGCGGTTGTTGGCAGTAGTGTAACGGTAGCAGATGGTGACGTTAAAAGTGTGACAGCGAGTGATGTTGTAACCCAGTGACTCCCAGTCCACCGCTATCAGACGAGACCTGGTCTCAGCAATTTTTAGCCTCTTAGGAGTTCGCATAGGTTCTACAGAGAAACAGAGGAGAACAGGAAAGAAAGATTATCACAAGTTTTCTTAGTGACCCAACAGATTATCGACACATAAACTGTGTTAGACTGTAGCATGATGATCATAAATATGCCTGCTGCACTGTAAGAAGCAAATGTACTGTGTGTGGCCAAAAAAAACAGCGAGAGCACTGAGTCAACATTTTCCCCAAGATAAAACAACGGTTGTTTATGAAGATCTTTTTCATCTCCTTGCTGCCATTCGACCATTTCTCAAATGCAATAACTTCTACAAGGCACGTCTTTAGTTTCCATCTTTTATGTGAGTTCAGAACGGTTATTGTCAATATAATCTACCTTCTCTCCAGCCTGCCCAGGGCTTTAATTACCTTAACTGGCTCATTAAACTGGATCAATAACCCTGAGAACCCACCCACCTCCACACACAAACGCACACGCACATGCGCATGCATGCAGGCAAGACCCCAAACACATAATCAAACTTTTTCTCATCTGCTTTCTGCCTGCTCATATCAATCCACTATACATCAGTCATCACATTCTCATGAATGTTTCCCAACCAGTGCTTTTCCAAACCAGTGCTTCTCCAGCCATTCAACAGTAAAGATGGAGATACAGTGAGGAAAATAAGTATTTGAACACCCTGCTATTTTGCAAGTTCTCCCACTTAGAAATCATGGAGGGGTCTGAAATTGTCATTGTAGGTGCATGTCCACTGTGAGAGACATAATCTAAAAAAATCCAGAAATCACAATGTATGATTTTCTTAACAATTTATTTGTATGATACAGCTGCACATTAGTATTTGGACACCTGAGAAAATCAATGTTAATATTTGGTACAGTAGCCTTTGTTTGCAATTACAGAGGACAAACTTTTACTGTAGTTTTTCACCAAGTTTGCACACACTGCAGAAGGGATTTTGGCCCACTCCTCCACTAAGATCTTCTCTAGATCAGTCAGGTTTCTGGGCTGTCGCTGAGAAACACAGAGTTTGAGCTCCCTCCAAAAGATTCTCTATTGGGTTTAGGTCTGGAGACTGGCTAGAACCTTGATATGGTTCTTACAGAGCCACTCCTTGGTTATCCTGGCTGTGTGCTTCGGGTCATTGTCATGTTGGAAGACCCAGCCTCGACCCATCTTCAATGCTCTAACTGAGCAAAATCTCGCAATACATGGCCCGGTCATTCTCTCCTTAATACAGTGCAGTCGCCCTGTCCCATGTGCAGAAAAACACCCCCAAAGCATGATGCTACCATCCCCATGCTTCACAAAAGGGATGGTGTTCTTAGGATGGTATTCATCATTCTTCTTCCTCCAAACACAGTTAGTGGAATTATGACCAAAAAGTTCTATTTTGGTCTCATCTGACCACATGACTTTCTCCCATGACTCCTCTGGATCATCCAAATGGTCATTGGCAAACTTAAGACGGGCCTTGACATGTGCTGGTTTAAGCATGGGAACCTTCCGTGCCATGGATGACTTCAAACCATGACGTCTGAGTGTACAGTGGGTACGGAAAGTATTCAGACCCCTTTAAATTTTTCACTCTTTGTTTCATTGCAGCCTTTTTCCAA